>NC_133326.1:517575092-517855594 GCF_042186555.1 Aquarana catesbeiana
AGATATTTGGAACAAGTTACCTGCTGAGTTCCTTCAAAAACTGTGTGCAAGTGTACCTAGAAGAATTGATGCTGTTTTGAAGACATAGAATGAGTACACCAAATATTGATTTGAATTTCTTTTCTCTTCATTTACTTTCCATTTTGTTAACTGATAAAAAATAAACCATTAACCAGCGAGGGACCGTCTCTTAGAGGGGCAGGGGCACTGCCCCCCATCCATGTGTCCAACCCCCTAATCTGCATGCAGGGCGCCGAACGCATGGATTCCAATGGGATTTTTTTTTTTGAAGCATGTGATTAAAGCTCTAATAGGCTTCAAAAAAGGGTGGGCTTGGGGCGTAGAGCACTGCCCCTGAGCCCACCCAGTTGTGTGACAATAGGGAATGAATATTCGCTATTTTCACAATGAACCTCCTCCTGGCCAATCAGGAAGCGGGTCTGAAAGGAGAAGCATTGTAATTGGTTGCCAGGAGGCGGGAGGAGACGGAACCCGCTGTGATGCCTGCAGAGGAGAGCAGGGGAAGGAGAAGCTGCTGCCCGTTGCCCGAATGAAGCGCTGCCCGCCATAGATGGGGTAAGTGCTGGTGGTGGGGGCGGGGGGGCGCTGTGGGTGCACTTTTTGCTGCCTCCCACATAAAAATTTACCAACAGCCCTCACTGCTATTAACACATCTATTTCTGAAAGCATTCTTAGTTTGCAGCATTTCACACCTGCCTAAAACTTTTGCACAATATTGTATTTAAGGCACAGTCTTTAATAACTCTCATAGGTAGCAATTCATTGTTTGAGAGCCCCCTCTTGTTTCAGTACCTCATGAGAAGGCTGGGAAAGGTATAATATGCAATCAACACCAGATGGCCCCGCCCTCCGTTATTTAAGAACCGTCAGAAGACGAGAAGTGTCACACAGCGGGAGCCTCCCATCATGGATGCGGAGCGGCCCGAGAAGAAGAAGGGAAGAAGACGCCGCGGAGGAAGATGCCGGAAGAGAACACCGGAGGAAGAACCAGAAGAACCAGAAGAAGAAGAAGATGGAGGAAGAAACCGAAGGAAGATAGAAGATGGAAGATAGAAGAAAGAAGATGGAAAAAAGAAGACTTTAAATAAAGGAATTGTCAAAAACTGTCTCTTGTCATTTTTAACTTTTTTGACAGTTTTTTTGTGAAATGGTAGGGGGCTTCCAGATTCTGCTAAGCCCCCCGCCCACAGACCCCCACAACCACCGGGCAAGGGTTGTGGGGATGAGGCCTTTGTCCCCATCAACATGGGGACAAGGTGCTTTGGGGGGCTACCCCAAAGCACCCTCCCAATGTTGGGGGCATGTGGCCTGGTACGGTTCAGGAGGGGGGGCGCTCTCGTCCCCCCCTCTTTTCCTGCGGCCTGCCAGGTTGCGTGCTCGGATAAGGGTCTGGTATGGATTTTTGGGGGGACCCCACACCATTTTTTTTTTCAATTTTGGCCGAGGTTCCCCTTAATATCCATACCAGACCTGAAGGGCCTGGTATGGAATTTAGGGGGACCCCTCACGCCATTTTTTTTTTTTAATTTTGGTTCAGGGTTCCCCTGTGGGGAATTCCCATGCCATTTTTATCAATGAACTTTTATGTGTATTGTCGGACCGACAATTCATTAATAGCCGCGAGGACTTTTTTCCTTTGAAATGTCATTTTGCTGTCAGACTGTTCTAAACACGGGAAACATGCGCCCCTTTACAGGCATACTATAGACACCCCCCAGGTACGAAATATAAAGGAATATTACACTTTTATTGTTTCACGTTAAGCATTATTAAAATCACTGCTCCCGAAAAAACGGCCATTTTTAAAACTTTTTTTTGCATTGATCCATGTCCCCTGGGGCAGGACCCAGGTCCCCAAACACTTTTCATGACAATAACTTGCATATAAGCCTTTAAAATTAGCACTTTTGATTATTCATGTTCGAGTCCAATAGATTTTAACGGTGTTCGCGTGTTCTAACAAATTTTTTGCCTGTTAGCATGTTCTGGTGCGAACCGAACAGGGGGGTGTTCAGCTCATCCTTAGTCTCCATATGGGAAAGTAGTTTTAACATCTAGGTGTTTGACTTGCATACCCTTCCTGGCTGCAACACTAATGCCGCGTACACACGATCAGACTTTCTGGCATACTTGGTCCGGCAGACTTTCCGACGGACTTTGTCCGCCAGTTGCGCCGGACTTAAAAACGGACGGACTTGCCCACACACGACCGGACTTTCCGGCGGGCTAGGTCTACCCGTCTTTCCGACGGACCTTTGCCGGAGTTACGGCGGACTTTTAGAATGAACACGCGGACAAGTCCGTTCATTTTGAACGTGACTCAGGTACGTCGGGAGTAGAAAAGGAAGTCAATCTTGCCGCTTTTATCGACGAGATTGACACCTTGCGAGCCCCGTTGTGGGTCATGCCAGGCCCTTGGGTCTGGTATGGATTATAAAGGGAAGCCCCTACGCTGAAAAAACGGCGTGGGGTCCCCCCTAAAATCCATACCAGACCCCGATCCGAGCACGCAGCCTGGCCGGTCAGGAAAGGGGGTGGGGACGAGCGAGCACCCCCCCTCCTGAACCATACCAAGCCGCATGCCCTCAACATGGGGGGTGGGTGCTTTGGGGGAGGTGGCGCCCTGCGGGGCCCCCCCACCCAAAAGCACCTTGTCCTCATGTCAATGAGGACAAGGGCCTCTTCCCGACAACCCTGGACGTTGGTTGTCGGGGTCTGCGGGCGGGGGGCTTATCGGAATCCGGGAGCCCCCTATAATAAGAGGGCCCCCAGATCCCGGCCCCCCACCCTATGTGAATGAGTATGGGGTACATGGTACCCCTACCCATTCACCTAGGGAAAAAGTGTCAATAATAAAACACACTACACAGGTTTTTAAAATAATTTATTAAACAGCTCCGGGGGGGTCTTCCTCCGGCTTCGGGGGTCCCTCTGGTTCCTCTTCTCCCGGCGTCTGGTTGGTTCTTCTCCGCTCTCTCTGGCCTCTTCTCCCGTTGTTCCAGCTTCTTGTCTTCTTCCCTCTTCTCTTCTCCAGATGTTGACACGACGCTCTCTCCGGCTGGACTGCTCTCTGAGCGCTCCGCTGTGACTTATATGACATCACAGTCCCTGGGCATGCTGGGACTGTGACGTTTTAGGGGGCGTGGTCACCGAGTGATGTTGACCACGCCCCCTAAAACGGGCTGCGTGCTCGGATCGGGGTCTGGTATGGATTCTAGGGGGGACCCCACACCGTTTTTTCGGCGTAGGGGGTTCCCGTTAAAATCCATACCAGACCTAAGGGCCTGGTATGCCCCGCGCTCGCCGCAATAGGAAAATTTGTTTTTCCTATTGCAGCGAGCGCGAAAGGCAATACCCTGACCTTGCGTCGTATCTAGTCCGTTGGACCAGCATACAGACGAGCGGGCTTTCCATCGGACCAGCACACAGACGAGCGGACTTTCCATCAGAAACTGAGTCAGACGGAAATATTTAAAACATGTTTCAAATCTAGGTCCGGCGGACTTATGGGAAAAAGTCCGCCGGAAAAGTCTGCCAGAGCCTACACACGGTCGGATTGTCCGGCGGACTCTGGTCCGCCGGACCAAGTATGCCGGAAAGTCCTCTCGTGTGTACGCGGCATAAGAAGTGCTCTGATGGTGGAGTGTTTTATGATGGGAGCGAGTGTTTTATCGTAATCTTCACCAAATTTCTGGGAGTAACCCTTCGCAACTAGTCTGGCTTTGTATTTGTGGATATTCCCTTCTTCATCTATCTTTACTTAGAAAGTCCACTTACTTCCTATAGTTTTGTGGTTAGGAGGGAGCTCTGTGAGTGTCCAGGTTTTTTTTCTTGAAGTGACTTTAATTCTTCTGCTGCTGCCTTTCTTTATTTATTGGCTTCATATTTTGGCAGTTTTTCCACATCTTCCCAGGATGTTGGCTCAAGTATGCTGTGTGTTTTGACAGTGTATGACAGCTTGCGGGGTGGTATCCCCTTTGTAGTCTGAGTAGATCTTCTGACTTCAGGCAGTTCAGCAGGATCTGGTGGGGAACTTGATTTAGGCATTGTGAGTTCCACCTCTTGTTCTGACTCCTGCACAGGTTCGCTTTGGTCGACCTTGTATTCTGGTTTGCTTGGCATATTCACTTCACAGCTTTCAGGGATCAATGTTTCTGGTGATGGGTTCTCATTAAAATAAACACTAGGACTTATTGTCACTTTGTCAGTCTATGGGTGTAGGATTCTGTAACCCTCACTGTAGCCTACTAGAATGCCCTCTATGGCTCTGTTCTCCAGCTTGGATCGCATTTCACTTTGAATATAGGCATATGCTTTACATCCAAACACTCTGTGGCCTGTGCTAGGCTCTGATCCATGCCACATTTCGAATGGAGTACTTTTAATGGCTCTTGAGGGTAGTCTGTTTTGTAGGTAGGTTGCAGACATGACTGTTTCTCCCCAGTACTTGTGAGATAGGTTGGCATCCAACAACATGCACCTGGCCATTTCTATAAGAGTGCAATTTTTCCTTGTCTCTTCAGATATGAGACCGTTTCTTTGCTTATGTATTCTCCTCCATTGTCGGTGCGTATTATTCCTGCAATATCCAAAAAAAAGATGCAGTGCTAATTAAAATCGTAAATATATGAATAAGAATATACATAAAAAATTAATGAGTAAATACCAAGGTGAAAAAAAGAAAAAAAAGAAAAACTAAAGCAAAGTCCCATCAAGAAAAAAATCCATAAATTCTTAAATAACAATGTCCATCCAGATGAACAATAATAAATATGCAGAAAAAGGATTGTGACAAAGTCTTCAAAGCAAATGAAGTGCACCCAGATCATCACCCAAAGTGTATGAATAACCTGCTTACCAGAAAGCGATAACCGCCGCAGCAGTCTCGCCCAGCCTAGGGAAGTAAGGTCTCCCTCAACCCTTATGGGAAATCCAGAACTCCCGCTGTTGCTCTTTTGCCGCTTCTTTGCACTTGTGAATTGAGATTTCATCTGGTTCTCCTTGGTACTCGGGCAAATCTTTTTAGCCACTAATTTACATGGGAACTTGTCTCCCAGGATCTGGACAAACCTGTTCCAGCTTCTTGGCACAAACACGACGCTGGTTTCCGTTGGAATTTATTGCTAGACATGGCAACAAACTCTTGAAATTTCTCTGTTTCATTCTTGTGTTTCATCAGAAAAGTAGTTGTGTACCTGGAATAATCATCAATGAATGTCAGTAGATATCTGTTCCCACTTGACGTGGGAGTTTTCATTGGACTGCATACATCACTGTGTATGACCTGTAGGGGGTGGGTGGTTTTTCCTTGAGATGGCTGTGGAAGGGGAGCATGTGTGGTTTTTGACTCAATACAGCACTTGCATGTCATGAGCACGTTGCAAGGTGTTATTGTCAAATCTTCTGATAAGCCGCTCTTTATGTTGTCCTGTATAGCTTCTGGACTTCTGTGCCCCAGCGCCTGTGCCATAAGTGAATACATTTGCTGTGTAGGTCATTAAAGACTATGTTGGCTTGCTGGTCTGTGGTGATGAGCCTGTATAGGTACTCATCCAGTCTTCCTTTTGCGAGGAATCGCATATTGTGAAATCACAAAAGGATCCCTAACTACTAAACTAAAAGGACTATAACGGTACCAAAGGATGAAAAATATCAAGATTGTTTATTATACATGTTAAAAGCTATGAAAAAACATAGAAATGTGCATATGTACCACAGACGTGACAGCAAACATTTAACACAGACATACAGTGCCTTGCAAAAGTATTCACCCCCTTGGCTTTTTACCTATTTTGTTACATTACAGCCCTTAGTTCAATGTTTTTTTAATCTGAATTATATGTGATGGATCAGAACACAATAGTCTAAGTTGGTGAAGTAAAATTAGAAAAATATATACATAAAACTATTTTTCAGAAATAAAAAACTGATAATTGGCATGTGCATATGTATTCACCCCCTTTGTTATGAAGCCCATAAAAAGCTCTGGTGCAACCAATTACCTTCAGAAGTCACATAATTAGTGAAATGATGTCCACCTGTGTGCAATCTAAGTGTCACATGATCTGTCATTACATATACACACCTTTTTGAAAGGCCCCAGAGGCAGCAACACCTAAGCAAGAGACACCACTAACCAAACACTGCCATGAAGACCAAGGAACTCTCCAAACAAGTAAGGGACAATGTTGTTGATAAGTACAAGTCAGGGTTAGGTTATAAAAAAATATCCAAATCTTTGATGATCCCTAGGAGCACCATCAAATATATCATAACCAAATGGAAAGAACATGGCACAACAGCAAACTTGTCAAGAGACGGCCGCACACCAAAACTCACGGACTGGGTAAGGAGGGCCTTAATCAGAGAGGCAGCACAGAGACTTAAGGTAACCCTGGAGGAGCTGCAGAGTTCCACAGCAGAGACTGGAGTATCTGTACATAGGACAACAATAAGCCGTATGCTCCATAGAGTTGGGCTTTATGGCAGAAGAAAGCCATTACTTTCAGAAAAAAACAAAATGGCACGTTTTGAGTTTGCGAAAAGGCACGTGGGAGACTCTCAAAATGTATGGAGGAAGGTGCTCTGGTCTGATGAGACTAAAATTGAACTTTTTGGCCATCAAAGAAAATGCTATGTCTGGCGCAAAGCCAACACATCACATCACCCAAAGAACACCATCCCCACAGTGAAACATGGTGGTGGCAGCATCATGCTGTGGGGATGTTGTTCAGCAGTCAGAAATAAGAAACTGGTCAGAGTTGAGGGAAAGATGGATGGTGCTAAATACAGGGATATTCTTGAGCAAAACCTGTACCTCTCTGTGTGTGATTCGAGGCTAGAATGGAGGTTCACCTTCCAGCAGGACAATGACCCCAAACACACTGCTAAAGCAACACTTGAGTGGGGAAACATGTAAATGTGTTGGAATGGCCTAGTCAAAGCCCAGACCTCAATCCAATAGAAAGTCTGTGGTCAGACTTAAAGATTGATGTTCACAAGTGCAAACCATCCAACTTGAATGAGCTGGAGCAGTTTTGCAAGGAGGAACGGGCAAAAATTCCAGTGGTAAGATGTGGCAAGCTCATAGAGACTTATCCAAAGTGACTTGGAGCTGACTTTAGGGGGGGGTGAATAGTTATGCACATTGACTTTTTCTGTTATTTTGTCCTATTTATTGTTTGCTTCACAATAAAAATAAAATATTCAAAGTTGTGGGCATATTCTGTAAATTAAATGATGCAAATCCTCAAACAATCCATGTTAATTCCAGGTTTGAGGCAACAAAACATGAAAAATGTCAAGGGGAGTGAATACTTTTGCAAGGCACTGTATTCTTCTTATGCCCTGTACACACGGTCGGACATTGATTGGACATTCCTACAACAAAATCCTAGGATTTTTTCCAACGGATGTTGGCTCAAACTTGTCTTGCATACACATGGTCACACAAAGTTGTCGGAAAATCCGATCTTTCTGAACGCGGTGACGTAAAACACGTACGTCGGGACTATAAACGGGGCAGTAGCCAATAGCTTTCATCTCTTTATTTATTCTGAGCATGCGTGGCACTTTGTGCGTCGGATTTGTGTACACACGATCGGAAATTCCGACAACGGATTTTGTTGTCGGAAAATTTTATAGCCTGCTCTCAAACTTTGTGTGTCGGAAAATCCGATGGAAAATGTGTGATGGAGCCTACACACGGTCGGAATTTCCGAAAACAAGATCCTATCACACATTTTCCGTTGGAAAATCCGACCGTGTGCATAAGTGTTGATAATCACCAACCCCACTTGTGTAAGACTTGCTGTTGCTCCGACGCAGGTTGCGTTTCACAGGACAAAGCCCGCTTCTTCAGGAAATTTAAAATGTAGTCATACACTTAGAATTTTATACAAAGGAAAATATATAAATGGAGTCTCAAAGTATATCGTGTGTAGTCATCATACAGCCATCAACTGCCACCTCCTGATCAGATGGAACAGTCCACACCAGAATAGTGAGTTAGAAGGGTAATGCTCTTATATGAACATTCCATATGGAAATCCATAACTAGTGGTGTTTGCAGAATAAACCATGGATGGCTTTGGAACAAGTCACAAACGGTATGGAGCGGGGATAGGCAGTCTGTAAAATCACAGTGTTGTATCTTCAATGGCTATCCTTTGGTACCATTATAATCCTTCTAGTTTAGTAGTTAGGGATCCTTTTGTGCATTGAAATTTTCAGGATGAGGTTCCGGACTATATTTGTCCAATTTTGAGGGCTCTCTTTGTGAGACCCCCCTCCCAATCTTTTTCTTCCAATATTATTGTGAATTGTGCATTCATCACCCTGGAACTTAACTGTGAGACAGTTGTTTTCACTGATAGAAGGCTGCCTTCTAGTTCTGGAACATACAGCAATTTCTTTAAAAGGATACTCTGCTTGCCTTGTGGTATAATGCAGTACAGGAAGCCCTGGCCTTTACCTTCTGCAGTGATGTGTTTCCTGTTTGCTAGGAAAACTTTGTCTTTTGCACTGCAATCAATGTTTATGAAAAGGTCTCATCGCTAGTCATGTGGCTTGTCGCTCTTAAGTCTATGCAGCAGCCATGTGGCTTGCCGCTCTGTGTTACTTTAACCACTTCAGCCCCGGAAGAATTTACCCCCTTCCTGACCAGACCATTTTTTGCGATACGGCAGTGCGCCGCTTTAACTGACAATTGCGCGGTCATGCGCCGCTGTACCCAAACAAAATTTACGACCTTTTTTTCCCACAAATAGAGCTTTCTTTTGGTGGTATTTGATCACCTCTGCGCTATAAACAAAAGAAGAGCGACAATTTTGAAAAAAAACACAATATTTTTTACTATAATAAATATCCCAAATTTAAAAAAAAAAAATGTTTTCCTCAGTTTAGGCCAATATGTATTTTACTACATATTTTTGATTAAAAAAAAAACGCAATAAGCGTATATTGAGTGGTTTGCGCAAAAGTTATAGCGTCTACAAAATAGGGGATAGATTTTAGGCATTTTTATCATTTTATTTTTTTACTAGTAATGGCGGCGGTCAGCGATTTTTACCAGGACTGTGACATTGTGGCGGACAAATCGGACACTTTTGACACTTTTTTGGGACCATTGACACTTATACAACGATCAGAGCTAAAAATAGCCACTGATTACTGTACAAATGTCACTGGCAGGAAAGGGGTTAACACTAGGGGGCGATCAAGGTTTAAGTGTGTGTTCCCTAGGTGTGTTCTAACTGTGAGGGGATTGGACTGACTGGGAGAGAAGACAGATCGTTGTTCCTACTTAGTAGGAACACAGTATCTGTTTCTCCTCCCCTGACAGGACAGGGGTTTCCGTGTTCTCACACAAAAACCCCTATTCCTGCTCTCGTGCCCACAATCGCGGGTGGCTGGTGGGAATCACGCCTGCCGGCTACGCGCATCTGGTCCCCCACCGCACAGTGGGCGTGCACGTGCCTGCTATGGTTTTTAAAGCGGCCGCAGTATATATATGGCGATTCACGCAGCAGAGCCATTCTGCAGCCGTATATATACACAGGAGGCAGTCGGGAAGCGGTTAAAGGTGCCACTCCATGATGTGTCTTCAGTTTCCTTTGTAATTGCTTTGACTCTTTCTTTTGTGGATAGCTCCAGCTTTCGCTGCTCGGCTTTCTAGGTAGAACAGTCCTTTTTTAAGTGACGATCCTTTTAAAGTGAAAACAGACTCTGCTTTCTTTGTTGTGCTCTGTGCCTTTGTACATCTTAAGAGCTTTGTCATCATGGTGCGTATTTTCTTTCCTTCTGTCATATTCATCAATTGATTTGCCTTTGACACATCTGAACCACTTGCCATCTTTCAGTAGCTTGTATACAGTACTCACTGTACTCACTGAGTTGCAGAGTTCTCTTTTCAGTGCCTGGGTGCTGCTGGGTGCCTGGAGCCCATAACCTGTTAGCAGGATATGGAGCTATGCGCTGGAAGCTTCTTGTATACAGCGATATGGTTTACTTTTATGGAGGATTGCAGTACATATCTTTACATCATGGAGACAGGAAGAGAACAACAAACAAGTGCATTGAACACAGATAGACAATACATCCTGTTATATCATATATGAGGGGGTTAGCTTGGCAGCGGGTGTGTGTGACCCCCTGGATGGGTTCACCACACAAAATCAGGCACAGCAGACAGCGATGTAGGTGAAACAAAAAACAAAGGTGTGGTTTATTTATACTATATGCTTTGAAAAATAACAGCAAAACAAAAAAAACATGAAAAGAAATCCTGGTCAGCTTGACCGCTTACTACACACGTAGATTCCCTATCTAACAGCTAGGTGCAGCCTTATGCTGCCCCAGTCCCTATTTCAGAAGTTTGCCACACAGGCGTTGACTCACCACACAGGACAGATACCACACTCCCCAGTCTACACACACACAGAACTGGTTCCAGGATGGAGCATCTCCCTAAGCACTCTGGGTTTTTTTTGTATAGGTCTTAATGAGCCCACTTACTTCAGCTGGGCTCATTAACTCTTCTCCTGCAGGACTCCCAGCACTCCCCATAGTGGTATAAGTCAGCATAAAGCCTGAAACTAGGGCATACATATCTTCCATCCTGGATGCAACCAAGTGATTTTACCTGCCTGCTGTCACACATAGTATATATACTATAACACTATAATATATACAGTGCCACCTGCTGCATAGGTAAGGGACAAGGGCTTCTTCCCCACAAGCCCGGCCCATGGGTGTGGGGGTCTGCAGGTGGGGGGCTTTTGCTGTTTTCCTTTTAAATTTTGGCGTGGGGTTCCCCTAAAATCTGTGCCAGACCCAAAGGGCCTGGTATGGATAAGTGGGGGGACCCCATCCTGTTTTTGTTCTGAAATCTCACCTGACAAACAGAAAGCACGCTATGAATTCACACCTGAATCACACTTAAAGATGGATGGAATTCGCACCGCAGCAGTGTGAACTGTTGTTGAAGGTATTGGTTTTAGTATCGGAGCATTTGTATGAGTACAAGGACTTGTGCAAATGCTTAGTATCGACACTGATACCGATACTGGTATTAGTGCAACATTGGTAGGAAGCAGAACGTGAATATATAACAAATATGGCTGCCTCCATTTTTAAACCATCAAAAACTATACTTAAAAAGGTTTTTTTTTTTATAACATGAACACAAATCAGTAACATTATTTGCATCAAACTGATATCTTTCAAATATATATCTTTAAATGTTTGAAAAAGTAAACATTCTTCTTTAGCTTATGGCATGTATGTGCATATCTAAAAGGAAAAACGTCAGGAAGATTTTTAAAGGGAAATGTAATTAATTACAGTACAAATAATACCTTTTTGCCCCCATACTCTCTTTCAATCAAATAATGATGTTTTCAAGAAATAACCCTTTTGTGGCCAAGTGGCACCATCATTGGGTCTGTCTGCTGGTAGGAGGGGCTGGCAGAATTTTTTAAATGTCAGATTTTCTTTTAAATTGCTTGTAAGCCTCAGACATGAAATTTGAATAAAGCATATCTCTCAGTAGTGTACTTGTTTCAATTAAAAGCACTAAGTGTTACTTCTGTCTGCTGCTTCTTTACTCTGCTATCAGCATAAATCACTTCTGACAAGTTTTCCTGACACCAAGAGAAAAAAGGTGACAGGGGAGGGATCTCTAGCAGATTGACTACCTCAGCTCTGTTCCTGTGTGCTATGTGAAGAGGATGTGTCCCTTTCCTCCAATCAGCTGTCAGAGGTCTCCTCACTTAGCTCTGTAGATTGTAACTTCAGCTCTCAACCCCTTTTTTTCTGAACTCTCAGACAAGCTTATAAATTCAGAACTTTGAACGGATGTAGAGAATACATGGATGTATAAAACTTTTTTGCAGAAGGGAGTTTAACAAGACTCGTGGCCACTCATTAAAATTTGGAAGAAAAGAGGTTAAACCTTAAATTATGTAGAGGGTTCTTTACTGTAAGAGTGGCAAGGATGTGGAATTCCCTTCCACAGGCGGTGGTCGCAGCGACAAGAAACTATTAGATAAGCACCTGATTGACCACATCATACAGGGATATACAATGTAATACTGACATATAATCACACACATAGGTTGGACTTGATGGACTTGTGTCTTTTTTCAACCTCACCTACTATGTAACTAAGAGATGACTAAAGATAGACAGATACAATTTATGTAGGAGGATTTGTGTATCACCTGAGAATAGTCACTTCACTAGGTATACAATATGTAAGCATTTACAACCTCTTTAATAGCATTCAGGGCTGGTGCAAGAATTTTTGACACCCTAGGCGAAACTTCATTTTGGAGCCCCCCAGCCCCACCCCTGGCTCCACCCCCTTTGCCCTGCCCATGTATACCCCACCTTTTTAATGAAGTGCCCATCAAATGCAGCCCACCAGTGCCCATCAAATGCAGCCTCACCAGCACCCATCAATGCAGCCTCACCAGCGCCCATCAATGCAGCCTCACCAGCGCCCATCAAATGCAGCCTCACCAGCGCCCATCGAATGCAACCCCACCATCGCCCATCAATACAACCTACCAGCGCCCATCAAATGCAGCCTCACCAGCACCCATCAGATGCAACCTACCAGTGTCCATCAATGAATGTTTGCTTGCTTCCATTCATTCAGGAGTCGGGACACAGACACAGTCCTCCGTTGCGCCTCTGACACTATGTGCGAACGGAGTGACGGCTGCCTGCTGATGCTGAGACTTAGTTGCTTGCTGCAGAGAGAAGAGAGTAGGAACACCAGTGGTTGGGCGCCCTAGCCAGTAGTGCGCCCTAGGTGTCTGCCTAGTTTGCCTAGTGGTAGCACAGGCCCTGATAGCATTATATGAAAGAACACATCCATGGGATCCATGTAAAGGAGCATGCTCTTGCCTTCAGCCCACTGGAATGGTTGTTGGTAACTGTGAGAGACAGTCCAAGATAGGTATGGATCAGGAGCAGAGGGCCAAAGTTGGTCAGACAGAAATGAAGGTGGACTCAAGATCGCTGATGCTGTTTCAAAGGTTTATATTGTGAGGATGCAAGTTTGCAGGAAATTGAGAGTAATCCTCTTTCAACACAACAGAAGACATGCTCAAATGTGGGAATGAAAAGGAAAAGCTGGAGTTCAACTTTAACGAATGGAAATCTGAGTTTAATAGATGGAGGTTAAGAAAACACCTGTGGTGTTAATCAGATTCTTTCCTTCCAGACATAAGAGAAAACGTATGTAATGCTTGTTGGACAAAGACACCAACCACTCCAGAGGTGTTGATTACGACTGTTCACATCGAAGGCCTCAGAGGACAAAGAGGTTAATGCAGCTAATGACAGATGGAAACCACCACAATAAACTATGCAGAATTAGACGAGGGTGTTTTTGTATGTATGCACACATTTGTTCTCTCTGTCTAATTAAAAATAAAATAGAATTAAAAAAAAACAAAAACAGTGTAAAGGGCACTAGCATGGGATGGTGAAACATTTGCTATAAATCACAGAGAAAATATAGTTTATCGTGACCCAAGAACACAAAATGTAATATATTTCAGCTTACCAGTTTAAAGATATGTTGGCTCCATATTTTTGTTTTTCAGACTTTATTCCTTTACATCCTCTGGGTGATCCTGCCACTAACACAATTCCTGTTGTCAGTGATAACACTCACTCATTATGCTCTATCTACAGTGGGGACGGAAAGTATTCAGACCCCCTTAAATTTTTCACTCTTTGTTATATTGCAGCCATTTGCTAAAATCATTTAAGTTCATTTTTTTCCTCATTACTGTACACACGGCACCCCATATTGACAGAAAAACACAGGATTGTTGACATTTTTGCAGATTTATTAAAAAAGAAAAACTGAAATATCACATGGTCCTAAATATTCAGACCCTTTGCTCAGTATTTAGTAGAAGCACCCTTTTGATCTAATAAAGCCATGAGTCTTTTTGGGAAAGATGCAACAAGTTTTTCACACCTGGATTTGGGGATCCTCTGCCATTCCTCCTTGCAGATCCTCTCCAGTTCTGTCAGGTTGGATGGTAAACGTTGGTGGACAGCCATTTTTAGGTCTCTCCAGAGATGCTCAATTGGGTTTAAGTCAGGGCACCGGCTGGGCCATTCAAGAACAGTCACGGAGTTGTTGTGAAGCCACTCCTTCATTATTTTAGCTGTGTGCTTAGGGTCATTGTCTTGTTGGAGGGTAAACCTTCGGCCCAGTCTGAGGTCCTGAGAACTCTGGAGAAAGTTTTTGTCCAGGATATCACTGTACTTGGCCGCATTCATCTTTCCCTCGATTGCAACCAGTCGTCCTGTCCCTGCAGCTGAAAAACACCCCCACAGCATGATGCTGCCACCACTATGCTTCAGTGTTGGGACTGTATCGGACACAGTGATGAGCAGTGCCTGGTTTTCTCCACACATACCGCTTAGAGTTAAGGCCAAAAAGTTCTATCTTGGTCTCATCAGACCAGAGAATCTTATTTCTCACCATCTTGGAGTCCTTCAGGTGTTTTTAGCAAACTCCATGCGGGCTTTCATGTGTTTTGCACTGAGGAGAGGCTTCCATCGGGCCACTCTGCCATAAAGCCCCGACTGGTGGAGGGCTGCAGTGATGGTTGACTTTCTACAACTTTCTCCCATCTCCCGACTGCATCTCTGGAGCTCACCCACAGTGATCTTTGGGTTCTTCTTTACCTCTCTCACCAAGGCTCTTCTACAACGATAGCTCAGTTTGGCCGGATGGCCAGCTCTAGGAAGGGTTCTGGTCATCCCAAACGTCTTCCATTTAAGGATTATGGAGGCCACTGTGCTCTTAGGAACCCTTAAGTGCAGCAGAAATTTTTTTGTAACCTTGGCCAGATCTGTGCCTTGACACAATTCTGTCTCTGAGCTCTTCAGGCAGTTCCTTTGACCTCATGATTCTCATTTGCTCTGACATGCACTGTGAGCTGTAAGGTCTTATATAGACAGGTGAGTGGCTTTCCTAATCAAGTCCAATCAGTATAATCAAACACAGCTGGACTCAAATGAAGGTGTAGAACCATCTCAAGAATGATCAGAAGAAATGGACAGCACCTGAATGTAGAAGCAGTTTTGTAACACTAGGGCAGGAAGTATTTCAGGGCTACAGGACACCCCCCTTTCATCATCTCCTTAACATAGGGGGAGGTGTTCTGTAGTTCACAGAGGAAAAGTGGGTAGGGTCTGATAACATTGAATGAGCACTAAAAGTCTTTTTTTTTTTGGTGACACTTATTGAACAGATATAACAAAATACATTTAATAGTTGACAGACCATAGGAGAAAATAACAACAGTAATGCCCCGTACACACGGTCGGATTTTCCGATGGAAAATGTCCGATCGGAGCATGTTGTCGGACATTCCGACCGTGTGTGGGCTCCATCGGACATTTTCCATCGGATTTTCCGACACACAAAGTTTGAGAGCAGGCCATAAAATTTTCCGACAACAAAGTGCCATTTCCGGCGCACAAAGTGCCACGCATGCTCAGAAGAAATTCCGAGACGGAACAGCTCGGTCTGGTAAAATTAGTGTTCGGAATGGATACAGCACTTTCGTCACGCTGCAATGTCAAAAATAGTTTAATGCACCGCACTCTCTTCTTCTTTATAATGTGAGAAGAATGAAGTAGTTTTGCTGCTCATATTCACACAGACTTCTCACAAACCTATTTCTTTATTATTTATTGGGATTCCCTTAATATATTTACATTTGTTACATCTGACCAAATTTTTTGGGGGGTTGTTTTTAAATATTTTATGTTTTTTTTCAAGTCTGTTTTTTTTTTTTTTTTGGGGGGGGTTAGTATTTTTTTCAAGGCTGTGTTTTTATTGTTGTTTTTGTTGTGTTTTACTCCATAATATTTTTGTGTGTGTTTTGTGTGTCAAGTTACCACAACACCATTATTATCTTGTATTATTTAATCTCAAGGAGGTTGTTTGGTGTTGGTGTCTCTTGTTAATTTCACATTGTATTTTTGAAAAGTACCTGCCTCCTCACAAACAAACTGTCATTTTTGAAGGAAAACACACATAGGCGAGTATAATTGAACAAAAAATTCCTTTATTAAGGGCTCACAACTAAACAAAGAGGGAGGCAACACTGGAGAAACAGCTGAAATGGGTGAAGCCTTTGACCCCCAGGGCAGACATCAACTATTTGCAAGCAAAATTGGTGGCCTAAGGAGTCCATATATAAGGCATTGCAGTCTGGTCCAGAAGTCCCAGAGATCCGGTAAGCAGCAGATGACATCTGTGTCCCCAGGCTGTGGTCATACAAGAGACTGCATCTTTTGTCAGACCAGACTGAACCCAGGGCCATCACTATCTGGTCTTCCTTCCACGCTTCCTTCCACGCTGTGGCTGTGGTGGTGGAGTTGTGGCAGCAGGAGGAGGAGGAGGAGGGGCCAACTCACTCAGGTGGGTATTGGGTGTTAGTTCCCCACTCACCCCCTTACTTAGGACTTTATAAAGCAGGTCCTCACATAGCTTGCGTTGACCCTCCTGCATGCCCTTCAGTTTTGTGGCAGCCATGCAGGCAAAGGCCTCTTCAGGAGTGGGTAAGGTTCTGAGGGACGCAGAAGCCTCCTGAATGAGCCTAAGCGCAGAATCCTGCATGGGAGTCGTCTTCCTCACTCTTTTGTATGGAAGGCAGAGGGGAGGAACCTGCGATTCAGTCAGGCTGCACCTGGTCCCAGGCTTCTCCTGGCTGCCACTTAGCCCCGCCTCCTCCTGGCTGCCACTAATCCCCGCCTCCTCCTGGCTGCCACATTCCACAGCCTCCTCCTGTGTGCCACATTCCACAGCCTCCTCCTGGCTGAGGTCTTCCTGTGTATGAACATAGTTTTAGTTTTTTATTCATCAATCACACACAATTTTCATCTCCTGACTGTTGCAAAGTGAATGTTAACAAATATAACAGACTATCCTTCTGAGCCCAGCATTTTTCATTTTTGTCCCAATTATTTTTGCCCACTACTATCTATTGATATGTAAAACACTAATAATAATAATAATTCAGCAATTAGTGATCAATAATAACATCTAGTAAACATCATTTATTTATTGACCAGAAATCTGTAGAACAATGCTATACCTGGCTCAAGCTGGGCTCCTCCACTTCTTCCTGGCTGGAAGGCCCAGGTTGGACATCGGAAACCTCAGCTGGGGTGGAAGGAAGAGTGGAAGGAAGGGTTGAGAGGGATTCCCTGACTTCAGTGTGGTCTGACAGAAATCGCAGTCTCTCATAGTACCACAGTCTGGGGACATAAATGTCATCTGCTGCAGCTCCTCTGGGAATCCGTGACCTTCTTGCGCTCCCTTAGATAAGTGCTCCTCAGGCCACCAATTTTGTTTTTTAAATAGGGGATGGTTGCTGTGGGGACCACCGGCTTTACCAACTCCAGCAGTTTCTCCAGCGCTGCCTGCCTCTTTTGTTTATTGTTGTATTGGGGATGTCTCACCTGCCACAGACAGGGCAGCTCCCTGTATTTGTCTATGAACAGGGGGAGGAAATTGTGGTCGTTGAAGCCATCCATTTTATCTGCAAGACACAACACAAGACAAACCCTAATGTCAGGCAAAACTCTCCTAATATAGTCACAATATAGGCCTCAATTTAGAAGCAGTATAGGCCCAAGTTTAGCTCTTACCTTCGTTTTCACGATCGGCGCCTCCGATACTCCTTCCTCCGCTCACAGATCGTACGTACTACGCACGCGTGTTACGCTTTATAGACACTGCGCATGCGTGTAACACTGCCCGCCCCTGACGTTCTTTCTGGTCTATTCCCCGCCCCTTCTCGTTCGGCGCAGTGGGGAAGAGCACATGGCGGAGACACAGCAGGTGTCTGATAATTACACCAACGAGGAGGAGGAAAGCACGGAGCCTGAAACGTCACGATCCAGAAGGAGACGATTTAAGGCATCAAATATGTCCTTTGTAGAGATAGTGGAGATGGTCGACATCCTGAAGAAGGCCGACTATGACGGGAAGTATGGACCTTACCCCAACCCCAATGTCCGAAAGGCCAAGATCATGGCGAAAGTAGTCAGGAGTCTGCACCGGAATTTCGGGGTACGACGATCAAAAGATCAGCTCAGGAAACGGTGCTCGGACCTCAAATTAAGAGAGCACGAGTAGTACAGAAGGATCCGGAGAGTGCTGCAAAAAAGTAAGTAGTTGTCCTGTGTTCCTATTCTTTATGTTTATTACGTTCGTGCTGCTCCATGTGCTTTTCTTTATACTGTTATCCAGTTTAAAATGTCAACTTTCATGTTCATGGGCACATTATTCGTTCGTATCAAACATAGTTCGTTTGGCCATATGCAATTGCCATCATTTTTTGGGGCCTACTTGTGTGAAAAGAATTGGGTTGTGTAGATGTGTTTGTTACTATAATGAAATGCCAACTAGATTCTGTGTAAGGAGAGGACACTCAGCAGCAGTTTTCACATCTGGACGCAGGAGCACTAGTGTGGGACCCCAAAACACCCTTTTTATTAGGGGGCCCCACACAGGTGCTCCAGTGTATACTATAGGGGTGTCTCCATCTGTGAAGCTTGTACAAGACAGGTAAGTATTCAAGCTTGACAAAAGACCAGAAAAATGCAACATCTTGGAACTCTGCCAAAACAGACAATTGTACCCCACTTCCAATCAATGTTTCATATTTATAGTTCTGCCATGAAATATCTGTGTGCTAAGTATACCTATTTTTTTGTACATAGGGGATAAAAGACTCGGAGGACACCACTCATCTGCGGAGAACACAGACCCCCCACCTCTGAAAGAAGGTGAAATCCCCCAAAGCCAACATGAGGAGGAGGAGGAAGACGTGGTGGAAATTGTCACCACAACAGGTGAGTGTCTGCGACCACAGGCTCAGGTAAGAGATGGATGCCGGCATATTTATAATACCTGTTTTTTTTTTGTTTCTCTCTTTTTAGGTGATCGTGATGTTGTGGATCCAGATCCTTTCACCTCGGAAAGTGCCCAGATTCTGATTGGGGAGATCATGGGGTGTAATAGGGACTTGGAAAACATCCAGAAAAACATCAATGATGCTATTCAAAAAAATAAGAACATCATTGATGTTTTAGGGAGAGTTTAAAAGCCCACAAAATCCCTTTGTTTGTTGGAGTGCTACAATTTTAGACCATTTTTAGACAAATATCAGAAAAGCCAAATTTTGAAGAGGCACACAGTGTGTCAACATGTGCTATCTGCCATCACGGGAGATCAATGTAGGCGTTTTGGGGGTGCAACCCCTTCCTCAATAATAAAGTAGCTGTGAGGAAGGGGTTGCACCCCCAAAACACGTCCCTTGATCCCCCGTGATGGCAGGTAGCACATGTTGACATTCTTAAATTTGTGTGCATCTTCAAAATTTGGCTTTTCCTGGGGTGACTTCACCCCATCTGAACGCAATATCAAACACAGTTCCTAAATACTCATGTCTGATATTGCCTTCAACTTCTACCAAATGTGAACTTTGTAAGTTCAAGATTTGTGTCTTTATTGTTGCTTTTAAACATGCCTGTTTTATCTTAAATGGATATTTCTACTTTTTCTAATGTGACCCCAAAAATTGTTATACAACAAACATGTTGGTTTGTTTTAAAAACCTTTTGTAAATGCACATGTGATTGTGCTGGTATTAAAAAGATTGTTCATCAAGAATGTGTGGATTATTGTCTCAACGCTACAACACTTTTGTGGTGCTCTAATTGCTGTTTTCTGGGACAATGGGGGTTATTTCCTGAGGGCAAATCCACTTTGCACTACAAGTGCAGTTTCAAGTGCACTTGTAGTGCAAAGTGTCTTTGCCTTTAGTAAATAACACCCAACACTGCTTTGGAAGGTTACACAATCACGCCATTTTCAGGACTCACCACATTTGTGTCAGCTAAAACAAACACAAGCAGTAAATGTTACCAAAGCTTTTTATTTTTTTTAACTATTTTATTTAAAAAATGTTTTAGACATTGTCTGGCATATTGATGGCCCCCCTACCCGCAAAGAATTCAAGGTATCTTAGCCGGACATCACGGGCACTCGGGGGGGGGCAAGCCAGGATGGCCAGTTTCAAGCGCCATCAGGGTTGGTTCGTTTTGAATTCCGGCCTCAGGCCCAACTGAGACAGCATAGTTGGCAGAATGTTTACGTAAAAATTTGTGTAGAACACAGCACACCAGGATAATGTGATTCAGTTTGCCATGTGTATGGGTGTAAGAAATAGGCGGAACCAGCTGGCCATGAATCCAAACATGTTCTCCACCACTCTTCTGGCTCTGGCCAGCCAGTAATTAAAAACCCTCTGGTCCGGGGTGAGGGTCCTCATCGGGAATGGCCGCATAAGATGGTCCCCCAGTGCAAAGGCTTTATCCGCAACGAAGACAAATGGGAGTCCTTCCACATTGTCTTCTGGAGGTGGCAAGTCCAAGCTGCCATTCTGGAGATGCCTGTAGAACTCCGTCTGGGTGATGACTCCACCATCGGACATCCGGCCATTCTTCCCCACGTCCACATACAGGAACTCGTAAGTAGCCGACACCACCGCCAACATAACAATACTATTGAACCCCTTGTAGTTGTAATAATATGACCCCGAGTTGGGTGGTGGGACGATGTGGACGTGTTTCCCATCAATTGCCCCTCCGCAGTTAGGAAAGTCCCACCGCTGGGCAAAGTGGGAGGCCACAGTCTGCCATTCCTGTAGCGTGGAAGGAAACTGTGGAGTCAAAACAAAATAAAAAATTAGTCATTTTGCACATAAACAGGGAAAGCAGATTAGACACAAACATTCTTGGCCAATATCAAGATAACATTTTTTGTAGGTATTTTTTAAAAACCAAAGTATAAGGTACAACTATCAGATTCCCCCTCCCCCCTCTCATGGGCCATTTCTAACATTATAGGGGCGGGAGCTCTTGGCCAGGTAACCCTCTCCACTTCATTGAGAGATGAATGCCTAAATAATGTGTATTACTTTGGCCAGCCCCTCCTTACTTACACTATTGACAGCCCACTGGACAGGTAAGAAGTGTCATAAGACAAAGATATAAATACACACTGTACACATTTGAGCACTTGGACATTCTGCTATTACCTATCAAGATAATAATAGTATACAGAAACTTTAAACAGTACCATTTGAAAGTATACAGGCAGGCCCTTGCACTACATGCTTTGGGGAATTCATCCATACATCTGAGCACAAAAGAGATGGGTATAGTGTGTATGGGCTTGGCAAAGTCAGCAGATAGATGATTGAGGATAGATAGAGAATTAGTATCAGCTGACTTAGCAGTTGGGGGGAGGGAGGGTTCAAAATGATTTGGGGACCCCCCAAAAAAAGACTCTGGCACTCTGCCTGAATTTAAAGCACAAATCACATTTATAAACATTTTAGGGGGTGTTTGGGGTAAAGCACTACTATGGAGCTGATAAAAATACATTGTTAAGTGACTACATGAGGTGAATATAGGGCCAGGAGAGCATGCTGGGGAGGTAAGTGAAGGCAAATATGTATTAAGGACAAAAAAAAAATTACATAAAAATCCAGCATGCATGAGGACAAAGGGGACATTCACAGCATATTACAATCATGGTAATTAGGGACTGAGGAAAGAAATAAAATATATTATCAAACATTAATATCACATTTTATTGTACTTAAAGTATAAAAATCTTACCTTAATATACTCCTTCTGCAGGACCTGAATGATGGCAGAACAGGTCTCTGGGATAATGATCCCCAGACCCTGGGGTGAGATGCTTGTCGAGAACTTCAAGTCCTGCAGGCTTCTCCCCGTCGCCAAGTACCGCAGGGTGGCGACGAGCCTCTGCTCCGGAGTGATGGCTTGCCTCATGCAGGTATCCTGCCTGCTGATATAGGGGGTCAGCAAAGCCAACAAACGGTGAAATACGGGGTCCGTCATCCTGAGGAAGTTCCTGAAATCATCAGGATTATTCTCACGGATCTCACGGAGCAAAGGCATATGAGAGAACTGGTCACGCTGAAGCAACCAATTCTTGGTCCATGAACTCCTCCCCACCCTGTTCATGGACTGGACTTGTGTCAAGGTCAGGACCCCAACACCAAGCCCCCACACAGCACGAACTCTACGAGGAGTACGTATACGCAACATGGCTAGAAAACGGTCGGCTGCTCAGAACGAAGTAACAGAACGCACTGAAGAACAGCAAGGCCTGTGAAGAGCGACCTGAAAAACAGTAACGAGCGGACAAGAACACAATGACAAGTCAAGGGTACTCGCTGCACGCACTAAAGAGCAGATACAAACCCACAAGCACAAAGTGAACAGCAGAAAATGATCTGAAAACCACGAGTCTGAAAAAGCGCGAATCGTCTCTCATCAAACTTTTACTAACACGAGATTAGCAAAAGGAGCCCAAAGGGTGCCGCGCTTGGTTCTGAACTGGCCTTTTCTAGTCTCGTCGTACGTGGTGTATGTGACCGCGTTCTTGGCGATCGGAAATTCCGACAACTTTGTGCGACCGTGTGTACGCAAAACAAGTTTGAGCCAACATCCGTCGGAAAAAATCCTAGGATTTTGTTGTCGGAATGTCCGACCGTGTGTACGGGCCATTATAGTTTTAGACACACTTTAAAGTAAATGGTGTAGAGTGAAGCAGAACCTTCCTACATATACGTCTGACTATTATCACAAATCCAAAAAATAAGGTGTTTATTCTTCATTGTAGGACCACATATGTCAGAAGCAGCTTAGCTTTCATGGTTTGGCTTTCCTTCTTTTATATAAAATAAATTAAGGAACAGCACTAGAGGTGCAATATTTCCATTCTTGTGGATGTTTGCCTGTAACAGATCGCTGTTCTGTGCTCAGCAGTTGGGAAAGGAACGCCTGAATAGCGTGCTGCCTAGAGCGGCGCTTTGCTACTGGAACATGTGTAAATGAGCCTTTCTGGCATCTGTTTGGATGTGCTTTATGTTATAATGCTGAACAGTTAAGCAGGACATGAGTAGTTATTCCTGCTAGACGTGAGTAGGAAAGGTTAACTAATAAAGATCTAGGACTTCATTTTTACAAAACAGTACCAGAACACTCTACTGCAATCTTTCACATGGCAGCATTTAGGTCTGTTCTTACATACAATCAGGCAGGCATCGTTTTCTGATTTGTGTTTAATTTCCAGCCTTTTGTATAGTCCCTGAAAGGCAATCTGCAGTAGATCGCTTTTCAGAATGCAACCGCTGTCAGATGTTAAAGCAGACCTTTACCCTAAATGATATCTTGTTCTGGCTTGTCTACTTTCCCCTCCCTCTCTTACTAATGGATATTATTTTTCCTAGTAGATTTTAATCACTTTGCATAGTAGCAACTTCCACTTTTCTCGCCTAGGTATATAGGCAGGTGCAGTCTACTTTCTTCATGGCAGGTGGCACTCTTCCACAGTGGCACTGTTGCTGGAGAGGAAGTCTGGAGGAACAGAGATCCTCTTCGGTCAGGCAGAACCTATTTAAGACCCTGACTCCTGGGTCTTGGCATGCTTTTTGTGAGCTGAAAGAGTAGGGACAGGTACCCCATCTGTTAGGCACAGCACTAGAGTTAGGGAAAGGTTCATGACAAGAAGGGCAAGCGTGGGGTCGTATCTCTTCTGGGCACATTCCCTGTTGGGCACTAGACGGCCAGGTCACAGTCTGCTGTTTGCTTCAATACGTTCAATAAGTTTTTATTGCACCAGCCTATTGTTTCTGCACCATGCTGCACCCCACATACAGGCGAGACTTTCTTCCTGCCCCTTGGTTAGTTCCTCAGGGTTAGTTCCCAAAAGAGCACTGCTGCATATCTGCACATTCAGTAGGTTTCCAGACACCTTTGCACAAACAGGGTTTTTTGAATTGCCTGTTTTTTTTTCCCGAAAAGCAATTTTTATGTGGACTAATACTCCACAATCACATGGTCGCAGTGCAGTCCCCATTCACATGAATGGGCAAGTTTGACAGGTGGTGCCATTGTTGAGATCAACATGCCACAATAAATTTTTACGCAGCCATAGTAAGTGAACAATCCTCTCCAGCTGTATGGTAGGCTTTAGGTGGCTGATCAGGGTCGGTAAAACCATGGCCGCTTGTTTTTCCATCCTCTGCTGCCCATATGAAAGAGGTCTAAAACAGAGGTACATAATTATTATTTTATTATAGGATTTATATAGCGCCAACAGTTTGCCCTGCTCTTTATGTGTCTCCAGTCATACTGGTACAGATGTTTTTAAAAATCTGTATTTGTTTCAGTTTCCTTAGCAAGTATAGTATTTTTGAAATAGAAGTCATCCCAGCCCCTTTAAAAAGGATTTATTTGGCAAACATTAGGGAAACTTCCAAATGAAAATGAAAGAATGCTCACTTAGTAAAGCAAAAATGTGTGCACAAATCAATATGGTCAACACTAATAGAAATAAAAATGTAAGGTAGGAAACTTTTTTATCATATATATTTACAAAGAATTCCCCAGTGACCCAAAAAATCATAGAGGAACCCTGTTCCACTTGACTTGGTGTTATTGGGGAAGAGCGCCACCTGCAGTGGAGAAAATAGATTCCACCTGCCTACGGGCTCTGCCAGGACCCAAAGGCCAGGCAGAGCCCGTGGGCACATCTATCCAAGCACCAAAATGGTGGAGCCACCCTCCCTGAAGTTTCACTTTAAGGAACACACTGATAGGAGGAGAGAGCAGTCTTACAGGGAGATAAAATCATCAGCTTGCTGCTTCTATTTTGACTTTTAAGTCATAGGCTGGGGGAGAAGTCAAGACCAGCATCTGTAACAAATGCAGCAGAGAAAAATAACAAACAGGGCTGTGCTATGTGGCAGAATTGTGCAAATGTCAGAACTGGCTGGACAAATATACAATTCCTTTGGCAGATACAACAGCCCCCATGTATGAATTTCATCTGAGCATTTAGCTGTTTGCCTGGAGTTTAGCAGAAAAAAAAAACCAATGAAAACATTAACCCAAAATGTTACAGTTTTTCTTTAACACTCTCCTGCACGTGATTGGGCACTTCAAGTGAACACCACTTCACTAAGTGAGCATTTTCTACTCCTTTAGTAAATTACCCCTATGGCATATCTTCACGCTTGTTACTGCAGTATAATCCATCACTGGCCGTACCCTAGTATGTCTACAACATTTCTGACAATCTGCCGTCTCTGCCCTCCATCAGCTGCTCTCCTTTCCCAGACAAACAGAAACATTATTAATGACTGCACAGGCATTATTTTTAGGATTAATCGGACCAAATATGCTGATTTTGTGTTTGTGGAGATAAAAATTATGAATACTATTACAATGGAATAAAAGCGCCCTGCATACTAATCTTTATATATTCCTTTTTATGGATCATAAACATATATCCCAGCAGACATAATGTGCTATGTTATGAGACAATAAACTTCAGCTTCCCTAATGGATGGCATAAGCAGGAATTTTCCACCAAGAGTGAGAATAAGAAATTTTTGTCGTTTGTTTTCTGTTGATTGTTCCAGCCAGAAAATTACTAGATTATTCTGTGCTCAGATTTAAAGGGACAGTAAATATTAGTTACCACTCGGTTTCCATAAAGCAGCCATTAAAGGAAAACGATTGTGCCATATTCAGTCAGTACTTGCTTTCAAATTATTGCCTTAAAGATATCTGAAAGTAATTTTCCATGTAATTTTCACATTTGACTTGCTTGTTCTACTTTAGTTTCATGACCATATTTTATACACTAATTTTTAAAGGAGAACTCCTGTTAACAAAAAAAGCCAGTAAAAAAAAAAAAAAAAAGCAGCGATACTCATCTTCACTATGGGGCTGTCCTCCACAATATTTTATTTTCACTACTACATAGATGTTGCCAGTCTTCTGAGTTGAATGGCCATCAATGTCATTTAACCATTTTCCTTTTGAGCCCAGAATTTCATTTACCCAGCCCCTGGGGAAGCATTATCACATTAACCTGGGTATACTATACTACTACTGTATTACACTACACTGTAATACATGAGTCATTCGCTGCAGCAGTAAGGACTGACTTGCCATTGCTTTTGTAGAAGAAGGAAGACCCTGGATGTCACAGTGTGTGTATATATGTATATATATATATATATATATATATATATATATATATATATATATATTAGTGTTGTCCCGATACCACTTTTTCAGGACCGAGTACAAGTACCGATACTTTTTTCAAGTACTCGCCGATACCGAATACCGATACTTTTTTTTATGTCACGTTACAGTGTTTTTTTAAATTTTTTTTTTAACAGTGCTTTTTTTTTTTTTTTTTTTTTTTTGGGGGGGGGGGGGGGGTGAACGGTGTATGTGTGTGTGTGTGTGTTTTTGTTTTTTTTTTTAATTTACAATTTTTATTTTTTACAATAATTTTTTTTTATTCTTTATTGCAATATGTGTTTTTTTTGTTTTTGGTTTTTTTTAATCAGCCCTGTTGGGGGGCTTTGGTGAGATATCAGGGGTCTTAACAGACCTCTGATATCTCCCCCTTGAGACAGAGAAAGAGACAGAGGATAGAGATTCCCCAGAGTCCCTTTCTCTGCAGCCTCAGCTGCACTGAGAATGAATGGAGAGAAGACAGCGGCTCCTCTTCATTCATAAACTGACACATCATAATCACAGGAGATTATAATGTTTCAGTTATGTGAATGGACAGAGTCAGCTGACTCTCTCCATACACAAAGGAAGGAGGAGGAGGACGGCTGAACGGAGGGGACAGCGGAGGGGGACAGAGAAGGAGGGGGGAACGGAGGGGACAGCGGAGAGGCACAGGGAAGGAAAGAGGAACGGAGGGGGACAGCGGAGAGGCACAGGGAAGGAAAGAGGAACGGAGGGGGACAGCGGAGAGGCACAGGGAAGGAAAGAGGAACGGAGGGGGACAGCGGAGAGGCACAGGGAAGGAAAGAGGAACGGAGGGGACAGCGGAGAGGCACAGAGGAAAGGAGGGGGCATGGAGGAGGATGCAGTGATAGTCAGCGGTGAGCGATCACCGCTGTGTCACTAAAGCAGCTGAAAGCCGCTGGGGGAGAAGCTTGTATCTCCCCCATGCGCCGATCACAGCTGACTTTTAGGTATCGGGGGAAGCATCGGGAGCATTTGCCCGAGTACAAGTACTTGGGCAAATGCTCGGTATCGGTGCCGATACCGATACTAGTATCGGTATCGGGACAACCCTGATAGATATATATATATATATATATATATATATATATATATATATATACAGGCAGTCCCCTACTTACAAACATCTGACTTACAAACAACTCCTACTTACAAACGGAGGGAGACAACAGGAAGTGAGAGGAAATCTACCCCTAGGAAGGGAAATTCACTCCTGTAAGAGTTAATATGGGAAGAAGGTGTCTCCACTGATGATTTATCACCAGTCCATGTTTCCCTAACAACCTCAAATTTTCAAAATCCAATTGTCATTGAGACAGAAAGTGAGGTGAAATCTTTTAATGCATCTACACAAAATAGATATCAACACAAAGTAGATATCAACCTCTTATGTATGGCAATGAGAGCAAAATATGCTCCCAGTGTGGCAAATATTTGTATGAGGAGATTTTGAGCAAAATCAGACTTGAGTTTGCTTTATAGAAAAGGTACATTGACGACATCATTATTTGGAGGTGGTGGATTTTGGAAAAGAAATTAAAAATAATAGTATAATATCTCTTTTTCTGGAGGTTGGAATCCCACTTAGGTTAACTTTCTTGGTTTGGTGGTGTATAAGCAGAATAACAGGTTCTGCACCCATACATTTTTTAAGGAAACAGACCACAATGGCTATATCTCCACGCACAGCTGTCACCATCCAAAATGGATAGGGGGTATCCCTAAAGGACAGCTGATGCATATTAGGCATAATTGCTGGGAAATTGAGGAATTTAATAGCCAGGCTGACATGTTGATTCAGAGATTTAGGGACAAAGGGTATAAAGATACTTAGTCCAACATGTGGATAGGAAGAAGTTATTACTGGATAAGAAAAGGGAAGAGAATGAATTGGGAGAACTTTTAATTACTAATTATAATTGTCAATATAAGATATTTGCATGGGTTGTAAGGAAACACTGGTCCATCCTTTTGAAGGATAATGTTTTGTCTAAAATTCTCCCCAAGAGGCCACAGTTTATATATCACCAGGCCCCAAATCTTATGAACAAACTAGTCCAGAATGTACTAGATCCACCAAAAAAGATGATTACATTTCTGGATCTACACGTGTGAAATGTGTTCCCTGTAGAACTGGTAATGACAGAAAGAAAAGGACGAACATTGTCACATCGAATGTTACTAAGAAACAATAGCAAATTGATAAATTGATTACCTGCCATAGCACCTATGCCACCTACGTTGTTAGAATACCTGTGTGGGCTTCAATATGTGGACTTTAATAGGACATTTATTATTTGTATATTAAGTCTTGTAGTACAAGCACTATTTAGATACACTCTACCCATTTTTCTGACACCATTGGTGTTTGACACAGCAGCTATACATGTTTATATACGGATATTGATTTGTAAAGGCATGGGTGTTTGTCATATTTTTTGTTTAAGCCATAAGCCGTAAATTAGCCATAAAATATATTCACTGAAAAACCTATCAACACATGGTGATAACATCTCCTGGTCCCAGTAACAGTTGTGGTTGAGGGGCGGATTTAAAAGCAGATTAGGTATTTCTTTAATAAGGTGTTAGTGTTAGTTGCTAGTGAAATAAGGCAGTGAACTTTGCAGATATTTTAATGAAATCCTGTGTTCCCAGATAAAGTCTTAAGCTATGCTCCCCCTTGGAGAATAAACACCACAAGGTGCCACATGATAGAATTATGATAAGTGTGACTGTTCTTAGAGTGCTGTAGGAGTAGAAATACCCCAAATTCTGAGAGACTTATCACCCAACCTATGCAGTGTGAAACTGGGGGGTTGAGAGTCAAACTGGGCAATTTAAAATGCCATTTTTTTTTTTGGGAAGGTCAGTGCTATAAAGGGAGGGATATTGTTCATAAAGGTACAATCAGGTATCATCATTACATGAGCGCCCTTCAGTGCTCGAGTAAGGGCTGCTCACTGTTGCTCCACGAGAAGTAAAGTTAAGACCTGTGATGTCACCAGATTGGCCAAAACACAGCTAGAAAATAGTGTGGTGGTGGTGATGGGTGTAAGGACTGGGGTCAGGAGCTTAAAGTCCAACTCTGGGCACAAGAAAAATACTTTTGCAATGGCAACCTCCATTCTTGGAGGGTTAAATGCTTGTTTTTGCCTAGGGGTAGAGGTTAAGAATTTTACTTGCCTCCATAATAATTGCCACCAGTCCTCCTTTCTGGGACACTCCCCACTGTGGTTGCATGTTCACCTCCACACATACAACGCAGCGCTAATATCTGAGGGATTGCCCACATCCCAAAGTGGAGAACAGAAGAGGAGAATTCTGAAATCTGACCGAGCAAATGGTAGGGTAAAGAATACAGTCACTTCCTCTACCCTCTAGCATCCCCCCTTAAAAAGCATGTAATCCTCAAAGAGCAGGGGGCCCCACTGCAAGGTTTTTTCTTTTTTTGGAGAGTTGGGATTTAGAGAGATCCTGTCACCAGATCAATCATTTCAACAAAAAAAATCCCATAAGATCATATGTGCATTTAACATATTTTATGCATGTTATTTTACCTGTAAATGCCTCTTTTATGTAGAAAACTAAAGGTCCGAGACTGCTGCTGGGTGCTGCCATCTTGGATGTGATACTCAGAGCTATCGCTCAAGTGATATTCTGTATATAGTATTACTCCGCCCTTCTCCCCCGGCAGCATAAACGGTTATATAGGGAGGTGAGAGGAAGGGAGGGGGAACTGTTCCAGCACAGACAGAAATTGGAAACACCGAGAATAGGAAAGCAAAATGCTGTGCAAGGAGAGAAGGGACTATGCCAGGGAATTAACTAGTTAAGTAAATAGATTATGCATGGAAAATTAAAAAAAACTGCAAGTAAGCATTTATAATATTTGAATATTTTATTTTTATGTGTGTCTTTAAAGTGTATGTAAACCCTAACAATTTAATTGTTAAATATGCTGGAATGTAGCTGATAACTGCAGCGGAACGTCTTCCTTTGTTGCTGCTGTATTATCCTTCTGCAGTGTGGACAGGGTTAAACTGAATATTCATTAATGCAAAAGGGCAGCAGCCATCTTTAAGGAGACTGCTTGGCAATGCTTGTCTATGGAGTATTTCTAGTGCAAGGGGTAGCCATTTTGTCTGGGTCTGGGTCAATCCTATAAGGAAAATGATTGGCTGCTGCAAAGAAAGGAAAAGAGGCAGGCTGCTGAGAGGAAGAGAGAGGACTTAAAGGAATGGGTGAGAAAATGAGACTGGCCTACTGGCTGAACGGAACCCTGCCATAGATGATCCCAAACAGGTGAGAACCCAGAGAGACTGCTCATTGCACAGGACCTTGCATCAGAGATGGAAACTTTTCCACTGGGAAGGTGTGAGATATGATTTGGATGCCTAGTGAGATTAGAATGTACTACAGTGCACTCCCCCAAAGAGGGACTGTCTTAGAAAAATTAAAAGCAAGAAAACACAGCAACTCCTATCTGAGGACTTGAACTGAGTCAAAGCACGTGTCCGGAGACCCAGAAGAGGGCGCCCTGGGTCTGGTAAGAGTCTATCATTCAAAAAGGTGATTTGTTTTCTGCTGAGAACTGCTGTGCTTTCATCAAGGGCCCCAATTTTGCCAGGCAATTTTTTAAAATTCTTTACATTTTTATCATTCTCTGGCCAGTGGGATTAAACAGGGAGTGTTATAGCAAGTTAAAACTGTCTATATATACTATTGCTAGATAAAAGAAACTCAGTTCTGTTATTTACTGATAGTCAGAATACTTTACTGATAGTGAGAATGCTGCCATTGTTTAACCACATCTCTTAGAGTAATATTATCATCTTATTGATTGTTTTTATAAGTACACTTATATAAGTTTAAGTACACTCTCGAATTCTCTTGTCTTTTAGGCTATATTTGGCCTAATATATTCTTTAAAATATTGTGTATTAAGGTGTATCGGTAAGTTGAGCAAGTGGTGTCTTCTTCAGGTGTACAGAGAAATCATAATTCAGTGGCTCCTCTGGGGGTAGTGCTACAAATATAACAATAAAAAATGTTTCATTACAAGGCACATGTACGCAGCTGACTATGACGGACGTGGCTTGAATCGGCTTTGCCGCAACCCGACCTAATCCAGCTCCATCCTGCTGATCAAGACACCCAGAAGCCCCGCAAACAGCCTCCTGTTAATCCTCTACTACTGGGCCATCAGTCTATGGCAAAAAGGAAATTTAAAACGCCCCCGAAGCAGCCAAAAAGTGCTCAGGCAAGATGGCAGCAACACTGACACACGCGGCCTCCCTCCGGACAGCCATCCGGACCTGGATCAGATCTTCACACACTCAGAGGACTGCAGCACTACCCCATCAGCCCTCCACACTCCCCAGGATGGAGATCCCTCGGGTGGTGAGTCCCCTTTTCCACGGGTTCCTCCTTAGATTGGGCCATGGGAGACATTCTCACTAGCCAAAATAGCCCGCAGGCCTCCCAGGAACTGATGAGCTCACAGCCCATGGCCCCCATCCAGTCTACTCGGGCGACCCTGTCATCCTAGCTAGATTTTTGGCCATGCTAGAACAGGGTCTGGAAAAGGCTGGGAGAAAAATCAAAGAAGATTTGAAACAAGAATTTCAGGATCTGGGTTCCAGGATCAACAACATTGAAATTAAGCTTGATGTTACTGTGAACATGGATATTCTTATGGACAAATTAGGAATGCCAAAAAGAAGGTAGCTGGTAGAAGCAGGGAAAGCCTATTACATATAAAGACCAGTAGCGACGAGAAGGGATCCCCAAAAAATAGTGGCCCTGTTAGAATAATAACAGCCTTTGGAGCCAAATGGAACTTAGTATGCAACATTTTGGAAAGACACTGGGGGATACTGACAAACAGCCCGGGACTAACAGACATAGTTGGTACATCACACAAGATGGCAGCACGCTGCGCCAAAAACTTGGGCTACATGCTAATACAGTCTGAGTTCACTAAAGAACCAGACCCCTCCTGATTATCAACCTATCCTAGGACAAAGGGGAATTTCCCATGCAATAAGTGTCAGATCTGTCCCTTCATAGATAGAACACAGACCTTCATGGACGCTTTAGAACTTGAGAGATATGAGATTAGGGACCTAATCAACTGCTCAACAGCAAGGGTGATCTACATGATCATTTGTCCATGCCCAAAAATTCACATTGGAAAAACAAAGAGAACACTAAAGGTGAGGATAGGTGAGCACCTTATGCCCCGTACACACGATTGGAAATTCTGCCAGCAAAAGTCCCATGTGAGCGGAAATTGCGACCGTGTGTATGCTCCATCGGACTTTTGCTGGCGGCATTTCCTCCAGCAAAAGATTGAGAGCAGGTTCTCTATTTTTCTGACGGAAAAAGTTTCTCTCGGATATGCAGTTCGTCTGTATGCAATTCCGACGCGCAAAAAAACATGCATGCTCAGAATCAAGTAAGAGATGGAAGCACTCGGTCTGGTAAAACTAGCATTCGTAATGGAGATAGCACATTTGTCACGCTGCAAATTATTGGATCTTTTAATGCAGCACATTCTTTTGTTCTTTATAATGCTAGAATAGTGAATTTGTTTTGCTGCTGATATTCACACAGAGTTCTGACAAACTGATTTCTTTATTATTTCTTGTGATCTCCTGAATAATCTTTTTTGTTTTTAAAGCCAGATCTCCATAATAATGTTTAGAATTATTTTTTATAGTCATCTTTTTTTTTTTTTTAATCAAGATCTCCTGTTTTTTTTATTCCTTTTAAATTATTTTCTAGTGATCTCCATAATTTTTTTTTTGTGTGTCAAGTTTCCACAACAACTTTATTATCTTGTATTTTTAAATCTCAAGGAGGTTGGCTGATGTCCCTTGTTAATTTGACATTGTATTTTTAAAATGTACCTGCCTACTCACAAACAAACTGTCCTATTTGAAGAAAAACACATAGGCAAGTATTTTCATATAAAAAAAATCTCCATTTATTCTGGCTTATAACAAAATAAAGAGGAAGGCAACGCTGGAGAAACTGCTTGAATTTGCTAAGCCTTTGTACCTCAGGGCACACATCAACTCTTTGTAAATAAAAATTGGTAGCCTGAGAAGTCCATATAAAAGGGAGCACATTCTGTTCTAGGACTCCCAGAGATCAGGAACATCAGCAGATGACATATATGTCCCCGGGCAGTGGTACTACAACAGCCTGCATCTTCTGTCAGACCAGAATGAACCCAGGCCATCAATATCATGTCTTCCTTGCAGCCTTCCCTCCACGCTTCCCTGCAGCCTTTTCTGCAGCCTTCCTTGGAGGCTGTGGCTCTGGAGGTGGACTTGTGGCAGGAAGAGGAGGAGGAGGAGGATGGGCGAGCGCACATAAGTGTATGTTATCAGTCATTTGGCCCCTCAACCCCTTATTAAGGGCCTGAAAAACAATCTTCTCACAGATGAGGCATTGGCCCTCCTCCATTTTCTGCAATTTTGCAGATACATAGCAGCCATAGGCCTCTGCAGTGTCAGGGGTTGTTTTCAGGACCACATTAGCCTCCTTAATGAGGCCCAGTGCTGCCTCCTCCATGATACTCCCCTTCCTGGCCCTTTTTGTTGTAAGGCGGAGGAGAGGCACCTGGGATTGGGTGAGGCTACTGGGCCTGGCCACCTCCTGGCTGACACTTACCCCCACCTCCTGGCTGACACTTACCCCCGCCTCCTCCTGTCTGCCACATTCCAGAGCCTCGTCCTGGCTGAGGTCTTCCTGTGTATGAAAAAGGGACATAGTTTTAGTTTTTGGTTCATCAATCATACACAATTATCAGCTCATGACTGTTGCAAATTGAATGTTAATAAATAGAAAAGACTAACATTCTGAGCCCAGCATTTTTCATTCTTGTCACAATCATTTTTGGCCCCTACTGTCTATTAATATATAAAACACTTTTTGTTAAATCATTCATTTGTTATCAATAATAACATCTAGTTAACAACAATAATTTTCGGACAATAAATATGTTAAAAAATACTATACCTGGCTCCAGCTGGACTCCTCAACTTCTTCCAGGATGGAAGGCCCAGGTTGGTCCTCGGAAGCCTCAGCTGGAGTTGAGGGAAGGGTGGATAGAAGTGTAGAAAGTGATTCCCTGGCTTCAATCTGGTCTTCCAGAAACCGCATCCTGTTGTAGTACCACAGACTGGGTACATACACATCCTTTGCTGCTGCTCTTGATTTCATGGAAGCCTGGGCCTTATTAAACTCCTTCCTATACGTGCTTCTCAAGCTACCAATCTTCTTATCCACAAACTCGATGTCTGCGTCGGGGACCTGCGTCTTCACAAATTGCAGCAGTTTCTCCAGCGATGCCTTCCTAGCTGGTATATTTCGATATAAGGGGTTTTTAACCTCCCACAAATTTCTCATATCCCTGTATCTGTCTATTAACTGGCCCATGAATTCAGGTTCTTTGAATTGTTTCATATTTGCTGCAAGACAAAACACAAGACAAAAACACTAATATCAGGCTAAACTCTCCTAATCTTATCCCAATATATGCCTCAATCTCGAATCAGTATAGGCCACTGATGTCCCAAGTTAAAATGTTACCTTTGTTAGAACGTTCGGCGCTTCCGGTCCTCCTTCCTCCGCACACAGAACATAGGTACGACACATGCGTGTTAGCTTTATATACACTGCGCATGCGTGAAACTCCACCCGTCCCTGACATTCTTTCTAGAATATTCCCCGCCCCTTCTCTTTCATCGCAGTGGGAGAGGAACATGGCGGAGACACAGCAGGTGCGTAATAGCAGTAACGAGGAGGAAAGCCCGGAGCCAGAAACGTCAAGATCCCGCAGGAGATTTAAGGCCTCAAATATGGCCTTTGTAGAGATGGTGGAGATGGTGGACATCTTAAAGAGGGCCGACTATGATGGGAAGTATGGACCTTACCTAAACCCAAATGTGAGAAAGGCCAAGATCATGTCTAAAGTAGTGAGAAGTCTGCACAGGAATTTTGGGGTATGGCGATCCAAGGAGCAATTGAGGAAACACTGGTCAGACCTGAAATTGAGGGCGCAGGATCAGTACAGAAGGATCAAGAAAGTGCTTCTAAAAAGTAAGTAGTTGTTGTGTGTTCCTATTATTATTACTTGCATGCTGCTCCGTCTGGGAGTCCTAGAACAGAATGTGCTCCCTTTTATATGGACTTCTCAGGCTACCAATTTTTATTTACAAAGAGTTGATGTGTGCCCTGAGGTACAAAGGCTTAGCAAATTCAAGCAGTTTCTCCAGCGTTGCCTTCCTCTTTATTTTGTTATAAGCCAGAATAAATGGAGATTTTTTTTATATGAAAATACTTGCCTATGTGTTTTTCTTCAAATAGGACAGTTTGTGAGTAGGCAGGTACAGCTTTAAATGGCTACTTTCATGTTCGTGGGACCAGTAATTGGTCGCAGTAAACATTGTTAGTTTGCCAACTAAATACGATGTTTTTGGCAGATACAGGGTTAACTACATTAGGTCATGCTAATTTGTATTAAAAGAAGTTTAGGACATTGTTGTCTAGATGTGTTTGTAACTAGAATGAATTGCAAACTTGATTCAGTGTAATGTAAGGAGAGGACACTCAGCAGCTGTTTACACATCTGGACTCAGGAGCACTAGTGTGGGACACCAGAACAAACTTTTTAGGGTGTCCCACATAGGTACTCCAGTGGATACTTGGGGCGTCTCCATGTGTGAAACTTGTCCAAAAAAGGTAAGTATTCCAGCTTTGGTAAGGGAAAAAATCATGTCTTCAGCTTGGAACTCTGCCAAAACAGACAATTGTACCCCACTTCAAAGCAATGTTTCATATTCCTATTTCTGGCCTCAAATATCTGTGTGCTAAGTATACCTTTTGTTTCATTCTCATAGGGGAGAAAAGACTCGGGACATCCGTGGACACCAGGAACCCCCCACTCCTGAAGAAGGGGAACAGAGGACACCACAACCTCAGGATGTGGAGGGAGGAGAGGTGGATGACGTGGTTAAAATTGTCACCACAACAGGTCAGTGTCTGACACCACAGATTTAGTAATAGAGGTATGCCTGCATATTTATAATACATGGTGTGTATTTTTTATTTTAGGTGATGTGCATGTGGAAGAACTAGCTCCTCATTTCACCAGTGCAAGTGCACAAATCCTAATCCAGGAGATAATTGTGTGTAGTCGGGATTTAGACATCATCAAGCAAAAAACAAATGAGGTTGAACAAAAACTGAAGAACATGATTGATGTATTAGGGAGAATCTAAATAACAACAAAATGCCACCATTTTAGATTTTTTTTGACCAGTTTTTAAAAATTTTTGTCGCATTTTAAAAGTCAAATTTTGAAGATGCACACAATGTGTCAACATGTGATATCTGCCATCAGGGAATATCAATGTACGCGTTTTGTGGGTGCAACCCCTTCCTCGCAACTCAAGTAGGTGAGAGGAAGTGGTTGCACCCCCAAAACACGTCCATTGATCCTCCATGATGGGAGATAGCACATGTTGACATTAGGCATGGGATCAGGAGGGAAATCCCCAGTTTGACTCCCAATTTGTGTGCATCTTCAAAATTTGGCTTTTACAGGGGTGACATCACCCCATCTGATGAAGGCAAGATCAACACATTTTTGACACTATAATGTCTGATATTGCCTTCAGTTTTCAATGTTGAACTTTGTAAGTTCCTGAGTTGTGTATGCTATGTTTTGAAACATGCCTGTTTATGTACTAAAAAAAAATTTCAAGGTAAAACTTTATAAAACCAAGATGTTGTTTTTTTACACAAAAATGTTTTATAACGTACATGTACATGTGCATGTGCACGGAGTAAAAGGTTTTATACTCAACAATGTGTGGCTTCTTTCAATGCTCAATACCAGTTTTTGTATTAAGTTGGTGTTTACAGTGATAATGGGTGTTATTTAATATGGGAAAAACCACTTGGCACTACAAGTGCACTAGGAGAACCGAGGAGACAGCTAAAAGTAACACAAGCAGTAAATCAAAATCAAGATTTTATCAGATAAAATTTTTTGGTAAAATAGAAAATATTTACAAATTTGCTGGCATAGCAATGGCCCCTCTACCCGTAAAATAATCAACATATTTTTGCCGCACTTCACAGGCGCTTTGGGGGGGCAAGCCAGGACGGCTAGCTTCCAGGGCCGGCAGTTTATTTTCAGGAAGTCCAGCCTCAAGCCCAACTGAGGCAACATAATTAGGAGCATTTCTCTTTAAAAAGTTGTGAAGTATACAGCATGCTAGAACTATGCGGTTCAGTTTGTACTCCGCTATATTAATTGCCGTAAGAAATAGGCGGAACCAGCTGGCCATTATCCCAAAGGCATTCTCCACGACTCTTATGGCTCTGGCTAGCCGGTAATTAAAAACCCTCTTCTCCGGGGTGAGGGTCCTCTGGGGGAATGGCCTCATCAGGTGATCACCCAGACCAAATGCTTCAACAGCCATAAAAACAAATGGGAGTCCTTCCACATTCTCTTCCGCAGGTGGCAATCCCAAGCCACCACTCTGTAGACGTCAGTAGAACTCGGTCTGGGCAAAGACTGCACCATCCGACATCCGGCCATTCTTCTCCACGTCCACATATAAAAATTCATATGTCGCCGACACCACGCCATCAACACAATACTATTTAATCTAATTAAAATAGTATGACCTCGAGTGGGGTGGTGGTACAATGTGGACATGTTTCCCATCGATTGCCCCTCCGCAGTTAGGAAAGTCCCATTGCTGGGCAAACTGGGAGGCCACAGTCTGCCATTCCTGTGGCGTTGAAGGAAACTGTGGAGTCAAAAAAGAAAAAAAAAATATTAGTACTTTTGCACATAACATTGCAAGCAGATTAGACACAAACATTCTTGGCCAACATCAGTATAACATTTATTTTAAAGAGTATTTAAAGACAAAAAGATAAGGTCCACTTATCAGATGCCTCACCCCCTCTGATGGCCCATTGGAAAAACTTTAGGGGGGGGGAGGGTTATAAATGAGTTTGGGACTCATTTAATTTAAGGACATGAATTTAAGGACAACAATAACATTTGGACACATTTTAGGGGGTGTTTAGGGTAAAGCACTACAATGCAGCTGACAAAATACATTGTTAAGTGACTAGGCTAGGTGTGTATGGGCCCAGGATAGCATGCTGGGGAGGTTAGTGAAGGCAAATATGCATGTAGGCCAAAAAAGGAGCATTAAAAGCTTACAGCATGAATGGGCACAAAGGGGACATTCACAGCATATTACAATCATGGTAATTAGGGAATGATGAATGAAATACAATACATTAGCATACATGAAATACATAGAATGTGATGTTAAAGGAGAAAACTTACCCTAATATAGTCCTTCTGCAGGACCAGAATGATGGCAGAACAGGTCTCTGGAATAATGATCCCCAGAGCCTGGGGGGAGATGCCTGTCGAGAACTTGAGGTCCTGTAGACTTCTCCCTGTCGCCAAGTACCGCAATGTGGCGACTAGCCTCTGCTCGGGAGTGATAGCTTGCCGCATGCAGGTGTTCTGCTTTGTAATATAAGGGGACAGCAAAGCCAACAGACATGAAAAACAGGGTTCGTCATCCAGAGAAAATTCCTGAAATCATCAGGGTTATTCTCCTGGATCTCCCGCAACAAAGGCATATGACAGAATTGGTCACGCTGGAGTAACCAATTCTTCGTCCATGAACTCCTCCCTGCCCTGTTCATGGACTGGGCTTGGGTCAAAGCAAGAACCCCAACACCAAGCCCCTGCACAGCACAAACTCTACGACGAGTACGTAACCACAACATGGCTTCAAAACGGTCGGCTGGTCAGAACGAACTAACAGAATGCACTGAAAACAGAAAGGCCTGTGAAGAGCAAACTGAAAATCAGAAACAAGCAGACAAGAACGCACTGAGAAACAGATACGAACTGACTGACTACACACACTGAAAACCAGATACAAACCCACAAGCACTAACTGAAGAGGAGTAAACATCTGAAAAGCACAAGGCTGAAAAGCGCGAATTGTCTCTCACCAAACTTCTACTAACACAAGATAAACACGAGATTAGCAGAAGGAGCCCAAAGGGTGGCACATTGGGTATTGAATTTCCCTTTTATAGTGCCATCGTACGTGTTGTACGTCACCGCGTTCCTGACGGTCGGAATTTGGTGTGATTGTGTGAATGCAAGACAAGCTTGAGTGGAATTCCGTCGGAAAAACCATCCAAGGCTTTTCCGATGAAAATTTCGAACGTGTGTACGCAGCATTAGAGAAATCAATGAAAAGGAAAATAAATCCAGAGAAACCCTTAGCGAAATACTTTGCCCAATGCTGGAGCACCGTGGGCATGAAGGTAAAAGGTATCTATCCTCAAATTACCCTGCAGATGAGGTGACTTTGACCGTATATGCCTCCAAAAAGACAAATGGTAGGTATATAGGTTAAAGTCCCTCATGCCGGCTGGCCTCAACAAAGAACTGAACCTGCAAGTTTTTCTGGAGAGCTAATATGGGCAGATCTCTCTGAGTTGCCTGAACTCCCTGAAAAATCAGGTCAATGTGTGATTTTGCTGTCAGAAGGCTGCTCAGAGATCTCTGGCAGTAACTGATCAGTACTAATAGCTTTCTCAACCATCTGAGATAAATTCTTTTTTATTTGTCTAAGTGTTCTAAATCTTGATATCTTGATATTTTGATAATTGCATGTCCCCCCAGTCCTATACAATAATCTTTAGCCTGCCCCCATTCTCCTTTGTCTCTTTTCTTTTCTTTTTCTTTCTCTTTCCCCTTTCCTCCTTTACCCCTTTTCTTTTCCTCTTTCTCTTCCTTTTTTTCTCTACTTATATTCTTTATCTTCTTTCCACTATGTGTTCTTTCATTTCTCTTTTTACCCCTTTAAGTAGAAAGTCTATACTAGTGATGCTGACCGAATTATGACTTAAGCTGACAATGACCTCTTCTGCTTTAATTGGCTACTTTGAAGATCACCGCTCATCACTTTAATAACACACTTGTCCCTTTAATTCATCCTGATGGGCGGTGTCCCCGCGAAAAAATGACGACATAAAGAGGGTGAGGCTCGCCGTTCAATTATTGTCCAGATGAAGCTACGCTATTGCTTCTAGCAAAACACGTTGACGTCACAACGTTCCATCACGTGACGCTGTCTCTGTGATGCTCCCGGAGCAGTGGATGCTAGATGTGGATAGGAGACTCCCAATTGCGGACAGCATATAGCTGAACGTCTAATCACTGAAAGTCCTGGACCAACAACTCGATAAGCACTCACTGACATCTATGTAAGTGATGTGGCCATACACAAATCTCCGCATGGGACTGTGAAGGACAGAGACAACCCGACATCCACTACACAGGACGGTAAAGTACTGCTATCATAGGGCGACTATTGAGCCCATGGATGTTTTGTGCTGCCTAATCTCTGCATGAAAGAAGTCTCCTCCTTTTGCATTATCCTGCCAAAGTGTGATGAACACTGTCGTGCTGTTTTTGCGGACTTGAGACTGACAGTAGGCCAAGTTCATTTACTGCCAGAGTGTGTTCCTTTCTACTTCAGATACCCATTTATAATCAAGGGTACTTTTGATATTTCTCTTGGGACTTCTATGAGCTAATGTGTATACACATCAAGGACTTCCTTTTGAAAAATAATTTTTCTCTTTAAGCTCAATACAAGGTCGTCATTACTACTTTCTAGACTGAACAATTAGGACTAATATCTCCAACCACTGTGAAATTGGGAGAAGGACAAGCTCCCTAAATATTATATTAATATCAACTAGCCTTTCTTTCCTCCCTATATTCAGATCTTCCCTGGGGCCACACGTGGCTAGACTGTCATTTATTGCTATAGCCATTTTTCCCATTCTAGGGTACTAATCTTCTATGATGATTTTTTTCATCTGACAGTCTGTCCGCATGTTGTCACACGGCGTCCGGACGTTTTTCTTTTTAATTGTTATATGTAGTGTCTTGTGTCTGTGTCTTTTTGTGTGGTGATTACTTCATCATCTTCGTGACTCCCTATAGGCCAGCTATGGTGAAGCTGGATCGCATCTGCGACCTGGAAGCATGCATAGAGGAAGCCCTGGCAAAAATTGATGACCTAGAGAACGGTCCCGCAGATATAACTTTCGCATAAGAGGGTTACCTGAATCATTCACAGGCACCTAGGAAGCCACCACCACGCTGCTGGTCTCTTTGTTGCCAGATGTTCCTGTTCACAAGCTAGAATTGGACTGTGCCCACAAAGCTCTCACAGCTGTGCTCCCAGATGGTCCCCCTAGGGAACTGCCTTCAATCAAGCTATTTGGCCATGAAGTGCAAATATTCGCAGACATCTCTCCAGCTACCGCGCAAAAACCCAAGTCCTTCAAGCCTTTATTATTGCCTCTAAAACAAAAAGGAATAAGGTATTGCTGGTTGTTCCCTTTTCTCCTCACCTACAAAGGCAAATCTTATTCATTTTCTACATTCCCAGAAGGAGAAAGACTGCTGAAATGCCTGGGCTTCATTTCCACTTCACCTCCATCATTGCCAGATCTCCACACTCCATCACCTGGCCGTGGCAGAGGTAACAGAGAGCGTCCAGTATCCCCCTTAGTTAGCAGTATAGTTTATAGTTTATAGTTTATCTGGCACTCCAGATGGAGTAATCCTTAGGGGTATAGTCTGTGGCTGGATGGTGATGTATCCATAGAAAGCGGTATTAATGGTTAAAAAGGAAGGCAGCCATCCTTCAGAGTGTGTCCAGAACTCTGCAAAACATGTAAGGAAAAAACAGGGAGGGGGAGGCGCCGACCTGAGCGTAGCATTAAAATGATGACTTTAATAGGATAAGATTAAAAACACTTACAAGATGATAAAAGATGCATGCTCTTCAAAGTAAAGTGCAGTCTTGGCATTCCACATGGCTCTGTGGGTCCCACCGCTGTTCCGGATAGCTGGAAAGGATTGTGCAGCTGGCTGGAATGGATCACAGTGTTTCTCCAGGAGCAAAAGAACCAAGCAGCTCCACACAGACCAGCATGGACCGTGGAACAGGAAGTGATGTCACCGGCATCTGATTGGACCTAGCAGGGCTGGAATCTTGTCAATCAGGGCTGCAGTGATGAAAGGCTACGCACTCAGAGCTGACTGCTCCTACTATTGGCCTTTTTTTTCGGAGTTTTGTAAAAACTATTAATGAGAAAGTAGAGCTCTGGTTTGGAAATAATTTCTTCCTGGAGGGCTCTATTAACTAATATAGTAGCTTCCTGAGTGAAGCGGGGCAGAGGGTCCTGAGTTAACTTAGAGTAGGTGTTGGTATCTGACAACAGTCTCAGAGATTCCTTTATGTAATCCATTTGATTTTGAATTATAATACCTCCACCCTTGTCTGCAGCTTTAATGATGATGTCCTCGTTGTTCGCCAGAGTGTCTAGTGCTGTTCGTTCAGCCTTGGATACTTTGGATATTTTCTTGGAGTTCAGGTTGGTTTTGCACATCTTGATGAGGTCTGCATACACCACCTGATAAAAGATGTGTATGTAGGAACCTTTTTTGTGTACTGAGTTGAATATTGATCGTGGTTTGAAGTAGGTATGTTGAACTGGGGGGGGGTAGGTAAATGCTGAGTGAGCCAATCCTATTCTAAAAAATGGCTCTCATCATAAAGTTTTGCCAGGTCATTGATGATAGAAAGATCACTGAGATCTAGCAGTGGGGTACCCTGGTGTGGGGGTTCTTTGCCAGCTTCTGGGAGATGCAGGTTTATTGAAGATTGTATTTTGTAAAACCTCTTCACTGTGAGATCCCTGATGAATTTGTTTAGATCTTTGAATAATCTGAATGGGTTGGGGTGGGTGGTGGGTGCAAAGGTGAGACCCTTGCTGAGGAGGGAGGAGTCTTGTGGCGACAGGGTGTGTGAGAAGAGGTTAAAGATTTTGGTTGTCTCTGCATTTTTTCTTTTAGGGTGTCTTCCTCTGCTGCCGCCCCCCCCCCCTCCTCTCCTGCGTGTTTTCTTTTCAAAATGCTGGATGGGGGGCATAGGTCTAAAAAATCATCAGGATGGGAAGTGGGAGGATGGGTGGCCGCAGGATCCGGTAGTGGGCATGAATTGCATGATGTCTCAGATCTGATGTTATTAGTTTCACTGGTGGTGGCATCCGTGCTTGGGCAGGGTGATTTGTTACTGGAGTCTGGGTTGGCCACAGATGTTGTAGCTGAATCTGTAGCTGAACCGAGAACTGTACATGAAATGTTAGAGGGTGGAATGGGGCTGGCTGTGGCTGGATATGTGGAGCGGAGGTGCTTACGTGGTTTTGTAGGACGTTTTGGTTTTGGGGTGAGTTTGGGAGGACAGGTATTGGATATCAATGGAGGCTGAACTGTGGGTCCTGAAATGGGTGCAGGAGTGGGTGGAACTGGCAACAAAGGTTCTGGTCGGAACTGGCCGAGTAACGGTCGGGATGTTGTCTGGAGGGGGATGTTTGGTTTTTTTCCAACAAAATACTATGTTTGTGTTGTAGTCCTTGAGATCTCTTCTAAATTTTCCTAATTTGTTGGCGATGAGGTCATCTTCTTTTTTTAGAGTTCTCAGCCAGGTGTTTGGGAGGTGTTTGATGCTCTGTATGATGCCCTTGCATAGATTAGTGCTTTTGAGTGTAAGGGTGTCATATTTCCTTTTTCTTTGTTGGATAATGACCTTGATCCATTTAGCAGTTCAGAAATCCGATATGTATCTGAGAATGAACATTGTTTCAGGATTTGGAGCCCTCTGGGTGTGATCTTGTGGAGGAGATATTTTTCCAAAAAGAAGCAGTCCCACCATTGTTGAATAGCAGAGGAGATGCATTCCTCTAGTTTGCGGAATGAGGTGCAGAGGGATTGGAGTGGGGGACCCTGGGGATTGTGGGTGAAGAACTTAGCCTCTTTAATGCTAGAGATGAGCTCCATGTGTATAGATACAAAATCATAATATAAAATGAGGTAAAACTAGAGAAATACATAAAATTAAAAAGAAAAAAAAATTGATAATAAGTGAGTGTTCAAGGATTTTTCCAGTGGTGCAGCACAGAAAAAGGGCACGGAGTTCAGTTAGTAGTATAGTCAGTGTTTATCTGGCGCTCCAGATTGAGTAATCCTTAGGGGTATAGGCGAGTACAAAATAGTGTAGCGCTTGTGTGAAACTGTGATTTGACACAAATGTCAAGCAAAAGGTGCTAAACCTCAATAAACGATACTGAAAGTTCAAAACAACATATGCAAAAACATTGTAAACTGGTGATAACTGTCAAAAAAAAAAATCCAAGTGAGAAGCGGCCCAAAGTGTGCTTCAAAGTTCCATGTGAAATGTATTCAAAACTTCATGTGGAGATCACAACGGTGAACAGTTTGTGACTGAAGAAAAAATAACACCACCGAATACTAGGAGGCTTACCAGAGAGTTTGAACCCACAAGAGTCTGTTGGCCAATAGTAGGACCAGTCAGCTCCAAGCGCGTAGCCTTTCATCACTGCAGCCCTGATTGACAAGATTCTAACCCTGCCTAGGTCCAAACAGATGCCGGTGACATCACTTCCTGTTCCACGGTCCATGCTGGTCTGCGTGGAGCTGCTTGGTTCCTTTGCTCCTGGAGAAACACTGTGATCCATTCCAGCCAGCTGCACAATCCTTTCCAGCTATCCGGAACAGCGTTGAGACCCACAAAGCCATGTGTAATGTCAGGACTTATCCTATTAAAGTCATCATTTTAATGCTACACTCAAGTTGGCGCCTCCCCCTCCCTATTTTTTCCTTACAGTATCTCCCTTAGTGGCACTCACCCAGAACCACCAGAAGCCGTACCCGTCGCCAGCCTAGAACACCTTGAGAGCTGAGAGGGGAGGATTGGAACATTTACTGGAGGAAAGCCTCCGAAAGCCTTACCCTGGGTCTCTCAAATATCGTTGGTGAACTTGTCCAACTCTCCAGTTACCCTGACTTGTATTTCATGTTTAGTTTATGCTCAGAGACTCACTGACCTCTTGTACCACAAAATCATCAAACTGCAGTTTCTATTTCTTCCACAAGAGGGCAATGGTGTATACAAATTGCTAGGGTCCCACCCTTGAACATCATCACACCTTAAGCACTTGTTTACCTACCCGAGTTTTCATTGCAGTCCATCTCGGGTCTCTTCCTTCTTTGCCTTTTCTATTTACCTCATATGCTCCATCCAGGAATTATGAATGTTCGGCCCCAGAGGACCGATCAATCGGTAATGTCCAGACTGGCAAGGTAAGAGATCCCGACATCACCACATGCTATGGCTAACCTACGACCACAGAAACCCATAAAATTCTTAACACATAATGTGCCGGGCCTCAACTCGCCCGTGAAATGGCGGAAAGCATTTAACTATTTCCACTCGGTAGGAGCTGAAATAGTGTTTCTCCAGGAAACTAATTTCCCAACTTCCTATAAACCTAGCTATATACACAAGCATTACCCTACCTTCTTTTTCACCAACGCCCCGGACAAGACATGGTGAGTAGCTATATGTATGGCTAAAAGCTTAACCTTCACCCCTTCACAGATAATCACCGACCCGGAAGGGCGCTATATACTGGTTAAGGGGGACTTGGAGGGCACCTTGGTAACATTTCTTTCCTATTACGCCCCTAATTAGGAACAATTGCCCTTCTTCCAAAACTTACTGCAACAGCTGTCCCACCTCTTTGAGGGCACACTCCTAATGGGAGGGGACTCCAACATCACCCTAGATTCATCGCTTGATAAGACACCCCCACCAGGCTCTCAAATTTTGAAGCCCTCGAAACTTGGTACTAAATTTGCAAAACTGTTGCACGATAATGACCTGGTTGACATACAGTATGGCGAGAGTTCAATGGTTCCAAACACAACTACACTTTCTATTCTCGTGTTCACGTGACATATTCGCGGAATACGTATTCACGTCTGCTAGTTCCCTGCCATTCTGAACCTCCTCTAAGATATTAGAAACTTCCTGGTCTGATCATTCCCCTGTAGAGGTTAACCTTTCCTGCACTGTCCTACAGCCTCCTACACCTGGTGCCTAAATGAGTCCCACCTAAGCAATCTGGCTACTTGTTTAGATATTGAAATTGCATTAAAATAATTTTTTACCCTGAATGACCCATCGCACACTTCTTCAATGTGAACTTGGGCCGCTCACAAAGCTACGATCAGAGGTATCCTGATTTAGATGGCTGCCAGGTATAGAAGACACTATAACGCCTTATTGAAGCAAAAAGAAGATGAATTAGCTGCCCTACTCAAAGAACACAAACATAATCCCCATCTAGACCTACGAGATAGAATCGAGTCCACCTGGAATTAAACGTCTGCCTTACCACGAAGGCAGAAAAACAACTATGTTGGACTCAGGCAAAACTATATTCCCAATCAGATAAACCCGGGTAAACTATTATCGGCAAGACTGGCCCCCAGACGCCCCCCCTCCTCATGTCCCTAAGATCAGGAAATCTGATGGTTCCTTCACTCAAAATCCTAAATCAGTTCTGCAGGAATTCCGAACTTTTTACAAAAAATTGTATAACGATGGCAAGGTCTCAGGCCAGCAGGAGTTCAATGAGTTTGTCGAACACTTGCCCATCCCATCCTTACAAGCTTTTTTAGGGACATACAGAAAGGTGGCCCAATAGACATTGATTCCAAAAGAGCCTTCATAACTCTTATTCCCAAACAACACAAGGATCACAGTGATGCAGCCAACTACCGACCCATATCCTTATCCTTAATTAATACGGATCTGAAGCTATTCACGAAAATGTTAGCAAACAAGATGTTGACGTTCTTGGCTGACCACATTCACTCCGATCAGGTGTGCTTTATGCCATATAGACAGGCTGCTTATCAGGTCAGGAGAGCGATTGACCTTATATCCTTATTACACTCATCATGGGATGGTGGACCACAAAGAAAGGGGATACTGTTATCTATTGATATCCGCAAAGCATTTGATTCGCTGCCATGGCCCTTCCTCTTTCGAGTGTTGGCTAGGTGGAATTTCGGTGCTAAGTTTTTGGCCTCGATGCATTCACTATATAGCTCACCCTCGGCTCATATACTTTTAAGAGGTCATAAGTTGGACTCGATACCCATCTCGTCGGGCACTCAACAGGGATGCCCATTATCTCCCATTCTATTTGTGATAGCCATTGAAACCCTGGCGATAGCGATCCGCCACCACCCTGAGATCTTAGGAATCGAAAGGGGGAGGGGGAGGGGGAGAGTCATAAGTGTGCTTTATTTGCAGACGATCTTCTGCTGTTTATCACGTCCCCCCATACCTCATTACCAAACCTTCTGTCCCTATTAAACAGATTCGGAAAAATTTCTGGCCTGTTAGTCAATCAGGATAAATCAAAGGTGATGAATGTCAATTTACCGACCTCAACACTTCAGACAAATCTCAATTCCCCCTTTCGTGGCAACAGTCGTCCCTCTCTTATTTGGGTATTCAGCTGACCCCTGATGTAACTTCACTATACAAAGACAATTACCCTTCAGTGTTTGCTCGTTTATTGGAAGACGTGAGGACATGGTCTGATGTGAGTTTGTCCTGGATGGGTGGAATTGCATCAGTTAAAATGACAGTCCTCCCATGGTTACTATATTGTTTTCAAACTCCACCTATCCAAGTCCCAGTCGCCACCATATACTATTTCCAATCTAAAATCCTCCATTACATCTGGGGTACTAAGGGTCCTAGAATAGCCTGAGTGACAATGTATGCTCCCAAAGACCTGGGGGGTGTGGGGGTGCCCGAGTTTCAAAAGTATTATATAGCCGCACAGTTGGCCCAACTACTCCAACTTCACAGCCGTCATTATTGCCCTGAGTGGGTCCCACTAGAGTCTCAGGCATGTGCTCCACTAGCAATGGACCTTATCCTTTGGACTTCCCCAAAGCACTGCAAAGCTACTTTGAGCCAGACACTCTCTCATTCCTTAAACATATGGGATATGAGTTGTAAAAGCTGGTCCCTATGGTTCACACACACTCCAGTGGCCCCGCTCTTCGGCAATCCCCTGTTCCCCCAGGCAAACAATCCGACAGATTTAGCTGGTTGGTGAACAAGGGACTATTCCGTATAAACGACTACCTAGACCACAGAGGAATATGTCCCACCTCACACTACACAGGCAGCCTGGGTGATGCCTCCCGTGGAGAACTTCCACCTACAACAAATTCAACATTTTCTTCAATCATTACGGAAAGACAGGTCTGACCTAGCAGTGCGGACCATGTTTTAGAACAGGTGCGTGCAGAATTCAGCTCTCCGGGGAGGGGGGGGGGGGGGCGCATCTACATGCGCTACAAACAGTACACTGTCCCTCTAGCCAGGCTTTCATATCAGGTGGCATGGGAGAGGGATCAGGAAATAAGCCCTGAGACAGAGGACTGGCGCAAATGGAGCACATGAATCCACAAACGCATCCTCAATGTCGCCCTGATTGAGGCGGGATATAAGGTTTACGCCAGGTGGTACCTGGTACTAGAGCGCCTCTCCAAAAAGTATCCAGGTGCCTCGGCCTTCTGCTTCAGGGGTTGTGGACAGGTGGGATCACCACTCCATATATGGTAGACATGCCCCAAGGTTCGTCGCTTCTGGATGAGGGTTCATTTATTCATATTTTCGATCACGATGGTCAATATTGTTAAAGACGCCTGTGTCATCCTCCTGAACAAACTGGTGGACAACATCCCTAGACATACTCAGACGTTAATATATTACATTATTCTTGGCAGCAAAAATCGCCATTGCGTCAGCTTGGAAAGCCCCATTATAGACATAGCATTGATGAAACGCAAAACTAACCTTGATCATGTTCAACAGAAAAATAGTGGTGGACAACATCCCTAGACATACTCAGACGTTAATTTATTACATTATTCTTGGCAGCAAAAATTGCCATTGCGTTAGCTTGGAAAAGCCCCATTATAGACATAGCATTGATGAAACGCAAAACTAACCCGGATCATGTTGAACAGAAAAAAAAGTGAACGTTCTGCATGAGAAACAACCTCTTTTCGAGAAAATATGGTGCCCCTGGCTCACATACCGACAGGCCCCCAATATATAAAGCTATCCACTCGGACGACCGACCATGGATTCCCAGACTTTCCTGGGTATATTGTTGGGAATAGGGTCCCCTATAGGGGACAGCTATGTCAAACAATTGCTGACAGAATCTTACCTAATATGTTATCAAGCCACCCGGACTATTTTGTTGTGGTCTTACCCTAGTAACAGGGACCAAGTTGTGTCACATACACACAACGCCAAGTTGTGTCACATACACACAACGCACGGAGTGGCTGATAGAAGGATTGAACTGCAGAGTACAGGTAGATTTCACGTTCTGCCAGTATTTCTGCATTGGTTACTGTCCTGCCTCAAATTCTAGTTAAAATATGTTGGGGGGGGCACATAAAGGACCTGACCTGCTTGTCATGTCTTCACTTGTCTGTATTAAGCCCCGCATTTGTTTGTATGTTTGTATGCTTGGCTGTTCGCTTTCATGTTCGCCTGTTTACTTGATACACGTGGAGCAAGCGAGGACTGTGCGCTGCTCCACTGACTGTTGTTTAACGTTTTACCAAAACAATTAATAAAAAACATTGAAACAGAAAAAGTTTCATTACATCTATTCAATAACTGCAAAAATTACATTGTGATCTTTTCGAATATCTTGTTAGAACCCCACCCCTGTATGTTATGAAGAAGAGACAAGGAGGAGATTTCTCCAGCCTTGTCCTAGGGTGTCAACACTTCTTTCCATAGATACAGTGAGGTAATAAGCATTGTCACAATAGGACAGGAAGTGTATTAACAGCAGAATGAATCCTAGTTTTGACTAGGTTCTGAACAAGTCTAAGCTCATTCATAGTAGCCACAGTGCCACACCAAGGAGGAAGCAGAAAAAGAAGAGAAGACTGCCTACAGCATGATGTGTGGGACCCGAAAGAAGTAAATATCATACATTACATTTGTATTTAGACTGGAAATTCCTTTTAAATAACTAAGCATTATGCACAACACACAATAAAACATTACATACATATTTACATGGAGCAGGTAGAACGTGATTTAAGACAAAGAGACCTGAATGAAAACATTATTAGTGTGCAGCCCCAGGAAGCGGGAACAATGTTTGTTTCAGCTTTTCGCTCAAGGCAAATTCTTCCCTGCATCCTCAATAAATTGGACCTTTCCTATGGATTTGCCATATATCTCTCAGACCTGGAACTGACACTCTGCTGTTGCAAACACATCTTAACTCCTGCAGCACATAATTCGAGACCAGTAAAAGTGTAAAAAATCCCATAAATTAGAGGTGAAAAAAACTGTAAATCTCCTGTAGATGACGATAGATTTTTTATTCAGCCTGAGTATATCTATAAATTAAATGCCCAGGATCACACAGCAGCCATAAAATGAGGAAAACGCACAAGTCAAATGGAAAACTGTGCTTTGACGCTTCACAAAACCACAGTGTGACAAACGGATTGACTGCAGCGCAACCAAAGGCCGAAGCCAAGCCTAGATTTCTTGATTTGTCTGGAAACAAGCACATACAGTAAATGGCTAAAGACAACTCTCATGGAACACTCTAGAAACAAATAAAAGGATTCAATAAAGACTTGTTAACTGGGGTCCGAAAAAAAAACTTTGATTTACGAGCGTTGGAGTTCATTACTTACTTGCTGGCAGCTTAACAAAGCCAATGCTTAATGCAAAATAAACAAATTGATGCTTTACTTCTAGCTAGCAGCCACATACATAGCTAAAAACATATATGGGAACTAGTTTACCTCTTTGTGCCCCATGGAGGAGGAAGACTTTGGATGCATTAGCCTAACACTGATGTGAATTAAGCTTTGGCAACCTTATACTGGTTTATTCCCCATATGAGAGAGGGAGATTAGATGTATTAGCCTATATAATGTCTCTCTGGGTATTTGGGCCCTATAGTTAAGATCCAGGAAGGGGACTATTGGGTGCATTAGCCATATCATTTATCCTTAGGAATAAATTGTTTTCTACCATACACTGATGCAAGTTCCATGTGAGGGGGGATTAGACATATGAGCTTCTACTTTGCCTATATAGGTTACAGGAAGGTGTCATCAACCCTGCTTATTAAATCATTCAACTAAAGCTATCTATAGGGGTTATGATTACCAGCTACCAAGCCTGGACTGGGACAAAAAATATGCAAACGCATTTTAGCCTGAGCAGCCCTTTTTTTTTTTTTAAACAAAACCTTGCTCTGAGAAGAGGACCAAGAACCCTGCAGGCTTATTGGGGACAGGCAGACCAGCGCAGCTTCAGAGAAGAAAAATAAAGACAGTATCTGGCTACACTCATAGCGTATCCTAACCACATTGTGTATCCTATGCAATGTACATGGCCTTTGCTCCTCCAATGGGTTGTCTAGGCTACCAGCCTACTGTCTCTTCCTGAACATGGTGTGAACCAACCCTGTGTCCTGAAGCTCAGCGGTGGAACTTGTCTCCACTAACTTGCCTGGCAGAGGGGCACTAGTTTGGGCACCTTGTGTAATAGCCCCACACTTTTTGCAGGGTGCCTAAGATTGTCCCATCTGTGACAGCCAGCATCTCTTTGATTGGGGGGTGGTGTCACGTCCTCAGCTCTGAGGGCTTCATACTAGGACTTGTAGTCCTTCACTTTTGGAGATCACAACCCCATAAGTGAAGGACTATAAGTCCCAGCATGAACCCCTGAGATTTAAGGATGTGAACCCCCAAACGTGAAGGACTACAAGTCCCAGCATGAACCCCTGAGATCTAAGGATATGACCGATCAGGGTGTGACCCCTCAGGATGTATCCCCTCTCAGTGGTTCATGCAGTGGACTTGTAGTCCTTCACTAGCTGGGGGGTGTCACTTCCTCAGATCTGAGGGGTTCATGCTGGGACTTGTAGTCCTTCACTTTTGCAGGGTCACATCCGCCAAAAGTGAAGGAATACACGTCCCAGCATGAACTCCTCAGATCTAAGAATGTGACCTCTTCCTCTCATTTCTATCCCTCTGAGGGTGTCATCTGTCATTCAGCACCAGCTCAGCTGCCATCCACTCTGTCCCTGCATCCCTGCCTGGATCCCTCATGACAATCCAACAGGTTCCATTTCCGGCCTCACCTCAAACTCTCAGCCAGGACTAGAATTGTGAGTGAAGCAGTCGCTTTTTTTTGGAGCATCAGAGCGGCCTGGGGGGCAATTGCCACTCTGCTCCGGCCCAGTCTGCCCCTGACATGCAGCCCGGCAGCCCTGGCCCACCGGGCAAATATTTTGTGTGCCCTATGGACAGTCCGGGCCTGCCAGCTACTATAGAGCACTGTTATAATCCTCATGGCCAGTAAACACCACGTAGAGAGCTAAATGTGTTTTAGGTTCAGAGGGACATGTATATATATATATATATATATATGAAACATTGAATAAGACAAATAAGACTCATACATATCATAGTTCCCCCCATTTGCTGTTCTTGTGTTGTCACCCGAAGAGCTCATGGGGCCCCCCTCATTTCAGCAGCAAAAGATAGGTGCAAATACAGGCATGAATGTTTCTAATTAACAATGTTTAACACAGAATAACATACATAGATGTACCTTCATCTATTTCTCCTGAAAGGTCTACAAAACACATCAAGGAGGTTTGACTTTATTTTGATTCAAGAACAATACCATATTTACTGAGAATATATAAAGTTCTTGATTAGAGATGGGAAGGTCGAGGCAAAAAAAAAAAAAAATTTGAGAATTTTTTTTTTTTTTTAGTTTTTTTCAAAGCCATTTTTCCCCTCGAAAAAATTGGAAAAAAAGTGTGAAATATGTGCTTTTACAATGATAAGTGATATATCTATGACATGGTATTCAAACTATATAACATGAAGACCTTAATGAAAGATTTCGGAGACTTTATTTAAAGTCTTACAATCCTGCAAGTTCTCTCAGCTGAAGACAAGCAAATCCTGGAACACAGTTCAATTAACACTTTCCGCAATGCAGGTCTCAAACAAGAGAAATACTGTATGCATTTCTGCCGTTGGGGGCACTGCAGGGGAAAGGCTCCAGCTTAGTTGACTTGTACCTTCTACAGTTGGGTGATTGTTAGGATACAGTAGATGATAGTTTCTGACCTCTCAGACCTTAATTGACAGGTAAGATAGTACATTTATCTGACACATTAATTTATCTTTTTTAACCTTTAAAGGGTTCCTATTAATGTTCTCCACAATCCCAGCATAATCTTTACCTATAGTCTGCTTAGTAAAATGTTTTTTCTTTTCTTTTCTTTTCCTCTCAGTAAAAGGTGAGACTAACATCTAAAGTTTAGAAACATTTCCACAGTGAAATTTCTGCTCAGAGCAAAGCTGCAATTTGCAAACATTTTGAGAAGAAATATTCTTTTCCAAATGCTACAAGGATGACAAAACACAACCTTTAATGCCAGAGGTGCCTTAAAGACATTAAAAATAATCTATGGAATGAAATGACAAGGACCAGAATGAAAGTGTCAGTAGCTTTTCCATCCAGAGTTCTCATCCCAGAAACACTCTTCCTGCTGCTTCTGAACGATCAGAAAATGTTTCTTCACCAGTAGCATCTTCAAGTGGGGGCGTGTTACAAACCACAGCCTCCCAAAAATACACAACCCTTTCATTTATAGATAAAATGACACCTGAAAATCAGGAGAACATTGATCAAGCTCTTGCAAGAACAATATATGCTTCTGGATCAGCATTAATAATTGAAAATGTATATTGGCAGGAAGCTTATAAATTATGAGGGAAAGGGGGGTGGTGACCTGTTCTCATGTATAGTTGAAATGTTCCTAACACAGTCCTTGTTATTCCGTTTGTAATAAGAAAAATACAATTTAAAAAGCATGTTTCATTTATTTACTGAGGAAGCTGCATTATACACTGCATTTCACCTTCCCAGTGTAACAAAATGCCTTTCAATTTGTAAAACTACTCCAAACTGAATTTTTTTCCAATTTTTCCAAACTTTCCATTTTTTACAGAAAAAAAAACAGGGAAATGTTTTTTTTCCTATGGCTTCAAACTTTCGGGAAATATTACATATCCAGGCTTGATATAGTTTTTTGTCCCAAAGTGGAGATTTCAATGCTGAAAAATGTATGGATATATTGTATTGTATCTTTTATTAGTTTTTAACTTTTGTATAGACTAAAATTGCAATTGCTTTAACAGTATTTGCTTTTTTTGAAAGTTAGGGTATTCTAAAAGTCACACTCAGGTTAGTTCCTTGTTTGTAATTCTATGTATAATGTAGGCTCTTGTATTACATAATTTTGGCGAATCTGAAGTTGATTGTGCAAAGGTTCTTTGGTCAGATTGTAACCTGAATGTGTATGGTGAGCTTTAGGGGTTGATTTACTAAAGGCAAATAGACTGTGCACTATGCAAAGTGCAGTTGCTCCAAAGCTTAGTAAATGAAGGGAAGCTCTCCTGACTTCCATCATCCAATCATGTGCAAGCAAAAATACTGTTTTTTGTATTTCTGTTGCATGTGATTGCTTATTCTTTGCAAAGTGAAGCTTTACCTCATTTACTAAGCTATGAAGCAGCTGAAACTGCAAAGTGCACAGTCTATTTGCCTTTATTAAATCAATCCCTAAGTGTTCTCCAGTGACTGGCAGTAAAAAAATGGTGTTTTCTACAGCAGCCATTACAAAATAGAGTAGACTGAAAGATACAGAAAGGTGAAAAATCTGCAAGGGGGACAGGTCATTTGTGAGACTTCAGAGGTTACTTCTGTTAAAAATAGTACTTTAATTTAGTGTCTGTGGTGGGCATTTGGTCCCTTTCAGCCACTCGGTCACTATTCTGTACAGGTCACTGTTTGTTGTTTTTGCTTGTGTAGTTGCTCTTGTGGTTGATACTTTTCTCACTTTGTTCTCTTTTTACACCAGTTTATGACCATCCTCTTGCCTCCTATATTATAAACTGCTGGGAAAGGAAGGTGAGCATTCCTTTTCACATTAACAGTTTGTGTGAAATCTGTCACATGCTCATGGTTATCTGCAAGCAACAGCATTGTTGATAAGTGTGTGAACTAGCCCTGTAGTTACAATACAGCTCACTGAGACAGGGCAATTGCATTTGGCCTACACAATAATGTATAATAACAATATACATGTAGGAGTGGGAAATGCTAGGCACCTAGAACAGGGTCACTTGCCTGGCACAGGGGGTACCTTTACTTGTGCTGAGCATAGTATACACTTGAACAAATGAACTGGTCCTCATGAATGCACCTATTAACTCTTCCTCTTTTATACCTGTGCACAGGCTGAGGGCCCCAATGGTGCAGATCTGCTCTCATTGGTATGGGAGATGGATCATTGCAGAGTGCTGACAGCATCTCCCTCTCTACAAGAGGCCATCTTACCTGCCACATGTACATGCCTACAACAGGCAGCTTGCCAAACCTTTGTTACCCTTGGTAATCACTGTATCTTCACAAGGTATTAACTCTTTGTACTGATGTCTTCATACCCAGTACCGGTTACTTACATTACGCCCCTTTAGTAATTTCAGACCAGGCAAAGGAAAAGTTTTAAAAGCTTTACTGGAATAATGCAGCATAATAAGAATCACAAGATAACAGTTCAGCATAAAGTGCATTATTTTCCTAACAACCCTAATCCCTAAACTACAGGCCAGTGTCTTCCCCAGCATACCTGCACATGAAAGAGTCCATAATTGGCAGAGTCCGCGGTTGGTATATTCAGGGAGGACTGCAAGTCCCAGCAATCCACCCTACACGTGGAAGGCTCCAGAACACAGGTGTCTGGCAAGAAACAGGGGTTCCAAAAGATGCAGACAGCCCTGGCAGAAACAGCAGCTGGAGGTCACATCTTGCTAGCAGTCTGTGTCTTTTCGTCCCATGCAGCAGACTATGTGTTGTGGGACTACATGGCTTAGCAGCCCCTCAGCAGTTTGCCATACAGGACCCCCCCCCTTTCCCGGGCGGTTGCTTCGCTAAATGGATTACATCTTCAGCTGAAAGCCTTTACCTTTTCCCATGTGGCTGGAAATCCCTTTGGCAAAGCCTCCTTCCTGAATTTATGAGCACAGGGAGGGGGCAGAGCCCAGCAAAAAGCTGGAAACAAGCTAAGTCTTTCCCTCCCAGCTGGGGCAGCAGTAACCACTACCTGCCTACATAAATATAATATAATATATTACAGTGGGGAAAATAATTATTTGATCCTCTGTAGATTTTGTAAGTTTGCCCACTTACAAGGAATTGAAGAGTCTTCCATTTTTCATCATACATGCATTTTAAATGATAGAGACAGAATATCAACCAAAAATCCAGAAAAACACATGATACAAAGGTTATAAATTGAGTTGCAGTTCAGTGAGTAAAATAAGTATTTGATCCCCAAGCAAAACATGACTTAGTACTTGGTGGAGAAACCCTTGTTGGCAAGCACAGAGGTAACAGGGTTTTTCCACGCATCTCAGGAGGGATTTTGGTCCAACCTTTTTTACAGATCTTCTCTAAATCCTTACGGTTTCTTGGTTGTGGCATGGCAACTCGAAGTTTCAGCTCCCTCCATAAATTTTCTATAGGATTAAGGTCTGGGGACTTGCTAGGCCACTCCATAACCTTCACATGCTGCTTCTTGAGACACTCCCTTGTTGCCTTGGCGTTATGGTTTGGGTCATTGACATGCTGAAAGACCCATCCATGACCCATCTTTAGTGTTTTGGCTGAGGAAAGAAGGTTCTCATCCAAGATTTTACAATACATAGCCCCATCCATTGGCACCTCAATGTGGCAAAGTCGGTCTGTATCTTTAGCAGAGAAACAGCCCCAAAACATGTTTCCACCTCTGTTCTTGACTGTAGGGATGGTGTTCTTGGGGTCATAGTCAGCCTTTTTCTTCCTCCCAACATGACGATTCCCCCACCTCAAGAAGGTACATGTACAGTCATGCCAATGAACATCTAAATTATTCAGAGAAGGATTGGGAGAAAGTGCTGTGGTCAGATGAGAGTAAAATTGAGCTCTTTGGCATTAACTCGACTCGCCTTGTTTGGAAGAAGAAAAATTCAGACTATGACCCTAAGAACACCATCCCTACAGTCAAGCACGGAGGTGGAAACATGATTCTTTGGGGCTGTTTCTTTGTTAAAAGTACAGGCTGACTATGCCACATTGAGGGGCCAATAAACAGGGCCATGTATTGTAAAATCTTGGATGAGAACCTTTTTCTTTCAGCCAGAACCCTGAAGATGGCTCGTGGTTGGGTCTTCCAGCATGACAATGACCCGAGGGCGTCATAAGACGCCCTCGCTTTCCCGGCCCACCAGGGGGCACGCGCCGCCAACGGCGATCGCATCCCCCGTGTCACTGGGCTCCCGGTGCGTGTGCCTGGTGGCCGCGATGTTCGCCGGACTCCCACGGTTGCCCAGTAGCACAGCAGGACCGTGGATCTGTGTGTAAACACACAGATCCACGTCCTGTCAGGTGAGAGGAGACCGATGTGTGTTCCCAGTACAGAGGAACACCGATCGATCTCCTCCCCTTGTGAGTCCCCTCCCCCTACAGTTAGCAACACTCCCTAGAAACTTAATTAACTCCTTCCCTGCCCCCTAGTGTTAACACCTTCCCTGCCAGTCACATTTATACAGTAATCAATGCATTTTTATAGCACAGATCACTGTATAAATGTGAATGGTCCCAAAAATGTGTCAAAAGTGTCTGATATGTCCGCCGCAATATCGCAGTCATGATAAAAATCGCAGATCGCCGCCATTACTAGTAAAAAAAAATAATAATAAAAATGCTATAAATCTATCCCTTATTTTGTAGATGCTATAACTTTTGCGCAAACCAATCAATATACGCTTATTGTGATGTTTTTTACAAAATATATGTAGAAGAATACATATCGGCCTAAACTGAAAAAAAAATTGTTTTTAAAGAAAAAAAAATTGGATATTTATTATAGCAAAAAGTAAAAAATGTGTTTTTTTTTTTCAAACTTGTCACTCTTCTTTTGTTTATAGCGCAAAAAATAAAAACCGCAGTGGCGATCAAATACCACTAAAACAAAGCTCTATTTGTGGGGAAAAAATGATAACAATTTAATCTGGGTACAGTGTTGTATGACCGCGCAACTGTCATTCAAAGTGTGACAGCGCTGAAAGCTGAAAAATGGCTTGGGCAGGAAGGGGGTGAAAATGCCCTCTATTGAGGTGGTTAAAGAAGGAACACGAAGTCGGAGGTTGCGAGACGACAGCCAGACTCTGTCCCCAACCTGGTAGGAAGGTGCAGGTAGGCGTCTGCGGTCAGCATGGAGTCTGTACCTATCGTTAGTATGTTGCAAAGCCTCCTAAACTTGTACCCAAGTGGAACGTAGACCACGGAGATGCTCCTCTAACGCAGGAATACTCTGCGGAACAAACAAGTCAGGGAACCTGGAAGGTTGGAAACCATAATTCGCCATAAATGGGGACAATCGGGAAGAAGAATTCAAGGCACTGTTGTGAGCAAACTTTGCCCATGGTAATAGGTCTGACCAGTTGTTATGATGATCAGAAAAATAGCAACGTAAGAATTTCTCCAAAGACTGATTGGCTCGTTCTGCGGCCTCATTGGACTGCGGGTGATACGCAGAGGAGAAAGCAAGCTGAATTCCCAACTGTGCACAAAAGGCTCGCCAGAGAAGACAAACTAACTACCCCTTTCCGAGACAATCACCTTGGGTAGCCCATGTAAGCGAAAGATCTCCCGAGCAAAAATGGAAGCCGGTTCCTTAAAAGTGGGCAGCTTCTTAAGTGGAATACAATGACACACCTTTGAGAACCGGTCAACCACCATAAGGATAACAGTGTTGCCTTGGAAGTTGGGTAACTCCACAATGAAATCCATAGACAGGTGGGTCCAGGGCCTCTCTCCATTGGGTATGGCTTGTAGGAGGCCCACTGGAAGGTGTCGTGGAGTTTTACTCTGCGCACACATGCAACAGGCAGCTATGAAGGCAGCTACATCAGCCCGTAGACTAGGCCACCAGAATTGTTGGGAAATGGCCCAAACGAGTTGATTCTTACCAGGGTGGCCAGCTGCCTTGGAAGAATGGTAAGTCTGGAGCACAGCAGTACGGAGACTCTCTGGGACAAAGCAGCGGTCACAAGGTTTCTCAGGAGGAGCATGGACCTGAGCAGCAAGAATTTTGTCACCCAAACGAGAAGTAAGACTGGTGCAAACCGTAGCCAGAATACAATCAGGAGGAATCACAGGAACCGGAACCGGAACCGACTCCAACTTGGAAGTGGAGAAAAATTGCCGTGACAAGCCGTCAGCCCTTACATTCTTAGTACTGGGTAAGAATGAGACAATGTTATTAAAACTCGACAAGAAAAGAGCCCATCGCGCCCTTCTGGGAGAGAGGCGCTTAGCCTCAGACAAGAATGTGAGATTCTTATGGTCAGTAAGAATGAGAACCGGCACAGTGGTACCTTCAAGGAGATGTCTCCATTCTTTCAGGGCTAAAATGATCACCAACAGCTCTCTGTCACAAATCTCGTAATTGCACTCTGCAGGTGACAATTTCTTGGAAAAGTAGCCACACAGATGCATAACGTTCTCAGAGTTAGGACGTTGAGACAGAAGGGCTCCAACTCCAGTCTCAGAAGCATCAACTTCTAGGATAAAAGGCAACGTAGGATCAGGATGTGCCAACACAGGAGCAGAAACAAAGGCAGCCTTGAGACTCTCAAAGGCCTTAATGGACTCCGGAGACCAACTCTGTGGGTTACCGTCCTTTCTGGTCATATCAGTCAAGGGCTTGACCAGAGAGGAGAAGTTACGAATAAACTTCCGATAATAGTTGGCAAAGCCCAGGAAACGCTGCAGAGGACGTAAACCCTTGGGTCGGGGCCACTGTAGGACTGCCGAAAGTTTCTCTGGGTCCATCGAAAAACCAGCAGTGGAAATGACATAGCCCAGGAATTTAACCTGTTCACAATAGAACTTGCACTTCTCCAGTTTACAATAGAGATTGTTTTCTCTTAGTTTCTGAAGCACACGACAGACATCTGTGTGGTGGCTCTCCAGGGACTTGGAAAATATGAGGATATCATCGAGATAAACCACCACACATAACTGCAACAAATCTCAGAGGACATCGTTAATAAATTCCTGCCGGGGTGTTACAAAGGCCAAAAGGCATTATGAGGTACTCATAATGGCCTGCTCTGGTATTAAATGCAGTTTTCCACTTGTCCCCCTCCTTAATCCGCATGAGATTGTATGCTACTCTCAAATCAAGCTTTGTGAAAACCGTTGCTTCCTTGAGGTGGTCAAATAACTCTGTAATCAATGGAATCGGGTAGGCATTCTTAATCGTGAAACGATTGAGACCCCTATAATCAATACAAGGTCTCAGTTCACTGCTCTTCTTCTTCACAAAGAAGAAACCAGCACCAGCAGGAGACTAGGATTTGCGGATGAAACCTCGAGAAAGTGCGTCTGCAACATACTCCTCCATGGCCTTATCCTCCAAGACCGACAAAGGGTAAACCCGGCCACGAGGGGGTATGGCACCAGGTTGTAGGTCAATTGCACAATCATAAGGCCGGTGTAGAGGAAAACTACCGGCTTGACCTTTGTCCCATGGCTCCAAACAGACATTGCTAAAATCGCGGTACTCCAGGGAGGAGAGTAAAGAAGTGCACAGGACCTTGGCTACCTTCTGGAAGCATGTCTCACTGCATTGTGGTGACCAGGAGAGAACCTCAGCACGGAGCCAATCAAAAGAGGGGTTGTGCCTCTGTAACCAAGGATAACCAATAACCAGTGGAAACCTAGGTGAGGAAATAACTTGGAATTGGATTATCTCATGGTGAAGAGCCCCTACGGCTATGGACAATGGAACCATCTCATGAGTCACATGGGCAGGCTGTAGAGGTCTCCCGTCAAGAGCCTCAATGGCAAGTGGAGTATCACGCAGCTGCAGCGGAATCGTGCTGTGATACAAAGGCAGCATCAATGAACATGCCTGCAGCCCCAGAGTCGATTAAAGCCTGTATCTCGATGGACGACTCAGCCCAAGAAAGGGTGACCCGAAACCAGGGGCTTATCCTTCTGGATAACTGGGGACGAAACAACGCCACCTAAGGTCTGTCCATGACAGGACCTCAAGGTTTGGGCGTTCCCTGAACGGGTAGGACAAGACTTCAAAAAGTGACCTGCCTGGCCACAATAAAGGCACAATCTCTCCCTCCTCCTAAAGGCTCTCTCATCTGCAGAGAGACGCGTGAAGCCCAAGTGCATGGGTTCATCTTCATCCACCGACTTGGTACCAGGAGGCATGGGAGGTGAGGGAGGCACGGGTGGGACTGCAAAGCTTGGAGGCAAACGTACAGGAGGCTTCCGCAAGCGCGCCTTAAAAGAGAGTCTTTCTCTGAGTCTGGAGTCAATGAGGATGGCAAACATGATCAACCTCTCCAGCTTAGTAGGTATATCTCAGGCTGCTATCTCATCCTTGATGGAATCCGAGAGACCATGAGAAAAAGCAGCTACGAGGGCCTCATTGTTCCAAGCAACCTTTGCTGCCAGAGTACAGAATTCAATGGCGTAGTCAGCAACAGTCTCGTACTCTGTTTGATGGACATGAGGCACTTGGCAGCAGAAGAAGAGCGTGCGGGAACCTCAAATATCCTTTTAAAGGAGGCCACAAAGTCAAGGTAACTCAAGACAACAGGTTTTTGTGTCTCCCATAGAGGGTTTGCCCAGGCCAAGGCTTTCTCAGAAAGCAAAGATATCACAAAACCTACTTTGCTTCTGTCCGTGGGAAACGCCTGGGGCAGCATCTCAAAGTAAATCTCAACCTGGTTGAGAAACCCTCTGCATTGAACTGGATCGCCCCCAAATCGCTGGGGAAGCGGAGCTGAACCAGACATACTTCTTATAGAGGTAATACTCGAGGCGGGTGCCTGCACAGAGACTGGCGCAGCAGCAGAGACGGCCTGCAACTCAGGTTGTACCGGAGCACCCACAGTGGGAGTCTCCAGGTGAGCCGTGAGACTCAGGAGCATTTGTAACGCTATGGCAAACTGATCCATGCGGTGATCTTGCTCATCCAAACTGGAAAAAATATTACCAACAAGTGGATTGACTGTATCTTCTGAATTCATGGCCTTCGCCTACTATCAGGAACCATGAATCAGACAGAAGTATAGGTAAATCACACTTGTTTAATAATAATAATAATAATTAGGTAAACAGAGTAAGCGTAGTCAAAACAAGCCAGAGTTCAGTAACCGGATCGGGTAGCCAGCCAAGCAAATGTCAGAGAGCCAGAGATAAACATAGAAGTTCCAAATTAGTTTTTTAACGAATTTTAACAAATTAGTTAATTCCAAAATTTCCAAAATTCCGAATTTCCAAAATTTTGAATATTTGTAAATTCGAAAATTCGGAAATTTTAAATTTCGGAAATTGAAAAATTCGGAGATTCCGAAATTTCGGAATTAACGAATTTGTCAAAATTCATTAAAAAACGAATTTGGAACTAAACTGATTGCACATGTCTAATAGAAATACATGTGCACACACAGAAAAATACACTTGTATATGTATATATGCATTAATCAATAAAAAAGTAAATAAAAGTGAATACCTACACACACATTTATACATATGACTAGCCAATAGCACTAAATTGTGGACACATATAGTGGACAACTGCACTAGATTATAGACACTTGAACTAGATTATAGATGTCTAAAGATATAGCTGAGGAGGCAGCAATCTATATTTTTTTCTATAAATGTAATATATTCCACAATCTTATGTTAAAAATTGGTATAAAATTTATCATAAATTGAATTTAAGAGATTTAACATTAAAATTAAATTAATCTAAAAATACATGCACACATATGTTTTATATTTTAGATTCTTTGCTAATTTGCTTTTTTGACGTCCACAATGGCAAGGTCTGGGCTGGTTCCAGGAGTCAGATCCCATGGCTCCAAACAAACATCCTGGGTGAGCTCACCACACTCACTTTCCTCTAAAAATAAACAATACAGCATTCATTAAGCCACCCCAAGTCCCATCTGTTTCTAGCATCCATTTTGCTACATTAGTTGACCAACCTTGCACTTGGTCTGATGTCAATGTTTGCTCCTGACTAGTGGACTCCACAATGCTGCACTCTGGTTGTTTTTCTGTGAAAAATGCATAGAAAAGGGAAGGTGATGTCATTTTACAGAGGGCAAACACTGGACAAGTGCCAACATTTAAAAAGTTCAGCAGTTGCTCCCCACCCCTCTTGTATCCTTTGGGATAGGTAATATATGATGATCATCTTAGCAGGCGTGACTCTGTGTGTGACCGTGATTCCCGGGGGTCCTCTCCTCTACCCTTGTCTACACTGGCAAGGCTGCATTAATGGGCACTGATGAGCCAGGCAGCAACCAGAAAGTGTTCTTTACCCCTGAAGTTCTGCCCTAAGCCCATGGCCTTTGGCCCACCTAAAAAAATCCCAGTTGGTGGCTAAATGAGTGTGCTTGAAGTTGTCACTTACGTTTTTGGGGGAAAGATGGTCTGGTTGCCTCCCTGGTTGGGGCCCGAGCGAGGGTAGCCTCCCTTCCTTCCTTGTGGTGGCTTGGCTGGAGCCTCCTTTTTTGGTGCCTCCCTGTTGAAAGAAGAGAAAAAAATTAGTTCCAAAAATAAAGAATCGTCCAAAAACATGACCAAATAAGAATGTTCATATCTGCTTTATATTTACCTTCATCTTTAGAATACCAAGTCATACAAAGATTTTAGAAAACATTATTTATAATTCTCTCGAGCTACTTGGAGAACGCACATATACAGACAGCTAATTTACACATATACATATTGGTTAGATACAAATATTGCTTACTTTTTTTGATAATCTTTTGTATGGACTCCATCTGGTCTTGCTCACGGTGTTTGAGATCAGACCATCGTTTTCTGATTTGGTCCTTTGTTCGTTGCACCAAAAATTCGCCCTGCAAAACGGCGATGACCTTATCCAAAATTCTGTCCTTTCGGCTGTTGGGCTTTTCGTAATTGCGCAGCTTGCAGGTGTAGTTGTGCTTCTCTAGGATGCGCACCATCTCCACCATCTCACCCTTGCTTATGGGGGTTGCTTTGTGCCTCCTATTAGCTCCACCACCACGGGGATGCCTGTAATCTGCCGATTCCACCATGTTGTCCCTCCCAAATATTCTGCCGTGTGTGTCGCATGCAGAAGAGAGATGGTCACGCCCCAGCATCATGACGCACTGAGAGCGGAGTTTGATGCATGCGCAGTGTATATAAAGCCAGAATGCACAATCAATGGAACGGCCGTAGGAACGATCTTGGAGGGAAGGGCATTCGCTCACAAACGCAAGAAAGGAGCCATAAAACGAAGGGACAATTTGAATTTGGAGCATAGGTGGTTAGTGGCATATACTGCTTAGATTGAGGCCTATATTGGGAACAGCTTATGAGTTAAGCCAGACATTAAGGTTTGTCTTGTGTTCTGTCTTGTAGGCATCATATCATTTATCATGGTGGATAAATTTACAGCGCCTGATTTTTTACCAAAATTCATCAACCTGTACCGGGAGCTGCCCTGTCTCTGGAAGGTCAAGAGTCGAGATTACTCCAATAAAATCTCGAGGAAGGCAGCGTTGGAGAAACTGCTTGAGTTGGTGAAGCCTTTGTACCCCAGGGCAGACATTAACTTTGTCAAGAACAAAATTTCCAACCCGAGGAGTACTTTTAAAAAGGAGCACAACAAGGTCCTGGACACCGAGAGATCTGGAGCAGCAGTGGATGACCGATATATCCCCAGGCTGTGGTATTACACAGCCTGCTATTTTTGACTGACCAGGCAGAACCCAGGCCATAGCTGTCTACGCTCCCTTCGACATCTACTGAGGCCACAGCTCCAGAGGTCCACACAGGTCCTGCTGCACAGGATGAAGATGAGCCCAGCTTGACCCAGGTATAGCATTGTTGAACATATTTGTATCCAAAAATACAATGATGATAAATAGACTTTATTGTTCAAATATTTCTGCCTTAACAAAGTGGTTTCCATATCAATAGACAGTAGTGCCCAAAAATGATTTGAACAAGAATGAAAAATGATGGGGTCAGAATAATAGTCTTTGCTATTTTTCCACTTTCAATTTGCAACAGTGAGGAGATCAAAATTGTGTGCGATTGATAACCAAACCCTAAAAAAAAATCAAATTTTATCCCATTTTCATACACAGGAAAGTGTCAGTCAGGAGGAGCTCATGGTCATCAGCCAGACAGATTCCCAGATCCCTCCCCTACACCCTCCTGCTAAAATGGTCAGGAAGAGCAGGAATCTGGACGAGGCCACAGCTTCCTTCCTCAGCCAGGCCACTACTGCCATCTGTACTGACCCAGATGAGTGTGAGGAATTTGGCATGGTGACAGCCAATAGGTTAAGGGGGATGGCCGGTGACCAGAGGAAAAGGTGCGAGGGGCTCATCCAGCAGCTCCTCAACAGGGGGGCGACGGGTGAAATCTATGCCACCACCCACCTGTGTGATTTTGTGGGCCCACATACACAACCTCCACAGCCAACCCACCCACCCAACACAGACACTCCACCCACCACAGCCACCCCACCCACCACAGCAACCCCACCCACCACAGCAGCATAGCGGTCAATGGCAATACCAGCCCCAAGACCCTCAACAAGGCCGTTGGTCTGGGGATTTTCATCCCTTCCCCACTTACTAATTATTATTTAGTTTTTTGATTGAATAATGATTTGATTTGTTATATTTTCTATATTTTTGGATGCATAGAATGCACTTTTTGGTTAAGTTCTACTGGCAGATAGCATGTCTAATTTTATTTGTTTTCTTTTTTTAATGCACAATAAAAATATTGTGTAGAATAATACTTGGCTATGTGTTTTACTTCAAACGACAGTTTGGGAGTAGGCCAGTACATTTTCAAAAATACAATGTAAAATTAACAAGGGACACCAACATAGTTGTATCTTTGATATTAAAAACTACAGGATAATAGTGTTGTGGTAACTTGGCCAAAAACAAAAAACAAAAACAAGCATAATAATATTATTCTTGATATCACTAGAAAACAAAAGAATTTTCAAATATGTTTGTCATAACTCCATCAGTATCACCAGCAAAGCAGCTTCATTATTATCCCATTAAAGAAGAAGAGAATTGTGCGCTGCATTTGGACAATTCATAATTTGCCACGTCACGAATGTTAAATCTCCGTTACGAACGCTAGTTTACAAGACCGACCGTTTCCGGCTCGTCCTTGCTTCTGAGCATGTGTGTTTGTACTTTGGACTTTTGTGTGATGGACTTGTGTACAGACGTTAGGAAAATCTGACAACAGGCCGGTGTCTATCGAAAATTTACTAGCCTGCCATCCAACATTTGTTGGCGGAAAGTTGGACAACAATTGTCTGATGGAACTTACTAATGGTCGGATTTTAGGCCAACAGTCTGTCATCACACAATTCCCTGCTGAAAATCCGATTGTGTGTACGAGGCTTAAAGCCTCGTACACACGGTCAGATTATTGGACGAATTTTCATCGTTTTTTTGTTGGATGCTAGTCTCAAGCCTTGTACACATAATCGGATTTTCTGCAGACAAAACCTCAGACTTTTGTCCAAAGGCGTGTGCCTGGATTTTGTCTTGCATATAAACGGCAAGGAATTGTCGGCCAACAAACACAAACGTACTGACGTACTACGTGGTTTTTCAGCTCTTTAACGCCACCCTTTGGGCTCCTTCTGCTAATTTCGTGTTAGTAGAAGTTTGGTGAGTGTTGATTCGCGCTTTTCATTTTACACTTTTCATTTAGCGCTTTTCAGTTTGCGCTTTTCATTTTGTGCTTTTCAGTTCATTTCTGAATGGCCGTTTGTCAACCAGACATGTTGCAGAATCAGAGGAGATAACGTGTTATTTATTATTGGCCTTGGAGTTATTGCTTTGACCCAAGTCCAGTCCAGGAACAGGAGGAGGAGTCCTTGGACCAAAAATTGGTTGCTTTATTAATCGTGACCAATTATGTCATATGCCTTTGCTGCGGGAGCTCCAGGAGAATAATCCAGATGATTTTAGGAATTATCTCCGGATGACGGACCCCTGCTTTCACCAACTCTTGGCATTGTTGGACCCCCTATATTAAGAAGCAGGACACATGCATGAGGCTTTTATTTTATTTTTTGGTTGAATAATAATGATTTGATTTGGTATATTTTCTATATTTTTGGATGCACTTTTTGGTTAAGTTCTTTTGGCAGATAGCATGTCTAATTTTATTTGTTTTCTTTTGTTAATGCACAATAAAAAATTTGTGTAGAATAATACTTGGCTATGTGTTTTACTTCAAATGACAGTTTGGGAGTAGGCAGTTACATTTAAAAAAATACAATGTAAAATTGACAAGGGACACCAACATAGTTGTATCTTTGATCTTAAAAACTACGGGATAATGGTGTTGTGGTAACTTGCCCAAATAAAAAAAATGTAAAAAAGCATAATAATATTATTCTTGATATCACTAGAAAAAAAAAGCCTTTGAAAATTTGTTTGCAATAACTCCATCAGTATCACCAGCAAAGCAGCTTCATTGAAAAAGAAAAAAACGCGCTGCGGAGCAAAGTGTAAAAAAGCAAATTGATAGCAGCACTTAAAACACACCAATATCTGTGTACAAAATGCAAAAAATATAAAAAAACAAAAAGTGCGCTTACAATATGATAGTACACGTGAAAATGCAAATAATTAGATGTGCAAAACACAATATATTGAGGACAAACTAGTAGCCCAGTATATCACATATAAATATGTGTATAACGTAAAAAAATCTGGTGATGTCAAAGTAAAACCTGTAAAGGTGGGCAATTCTATGCAAATAATAAATATAAAATATATCTAGACAAATATGTGGGGACCGCCAATCACAGTCCATAAGATAAATCAAACAAAATTCATCAGTGAAAAACTTGCATCCACTATACAAACACCCAATGTCCTTAAATATGAATCAAAAGGAGAGAGGGGTAGAGAAGGTGATTCAATTCCACTTGCAGTGACTCCAACGGGTATAGGTAAAGTAAAAGGTGGACCCTTACCCTCCGTGTTGGACCCCCTCGCTGGCGGGGTCTATCAATCATGCAGACTTTATCCTCTGCAAGGACCGTGTTACGATGGACTCTGCAACAGCTGACAGGAACAATATCCTCAGTCCAGACCGGTCCAAGTGATGCGCCTGGGGGGGGGGGGAGACGGCTCTCTTGCTCCCAGAGCGATGGAATGGATAAAGCAAAAAGAGCGGAGCTCCAATAGTGTAAAAAAGTTTCAATTTATTATTAAAAATGCAAACACAAATGGAGAGTGCACGCTCCGTAAAAATAATGAAACAATTAAAAAAGCCGGCTAAAAATCAAGCAGTAACCCGTGCATAACATGGGGCAATCGTGACAGCTTACAACACGTAGCCACGCCCTACATGTTTCGTCATGAGTTGACGTCTTCAAAGGGGCACGGGCTACGTGTTAAGCCATCCCCTATATAATCTAAAGTGCGCACCAAGCCTCGTCTCCACCTCCACTCACATACAACAAGAGCATGCCAGAGTGGGGAAACCAAGCCTCTACCTGGTGCTCTTCAATAAATGGATGATACCAAAGTGACATGCTAAGATAAAGAATAAACTGAAAGACACTTATAACTCCTCAGAGAGTGCCACCACAGTACGCCACCTAGAGGAAAAACCTAGCACTGCTAGGCTAATGGTAAATCCTCCGGAAGACAGTTTAAAAGTTCAATGACAAGGTAAAGAGCTAAAAAACATTACTAGTTACCAAAAAGACGTGAAATCATTGTGGTTAATAATGATAAGGAAATAAATAAAAAAGTAAATAGCAAAATGGTGGAAAAATATTAATCCCAAAAAAATTACAAAAATAACGAAATCTCTATAATTAACAAAGAGAATGTTATGCGTAAAGGAATAATATCCAGTCACAATATAAACCTAAAGGCCCATCCATTGACATGAAGAGCACCCAGTATCACAATAATGCGACCATATAATTCAAAATACCTACTGGCTATTCTCTCCAAACAGTTGAATGATCGAATTCATAAGTCATCAGCATGTCTGAAGATGCTAAAAAGCAATAATGTACAAGGAAATTTCTTGTATGACTGAATTCATCGCTTCAGTCGTCTTGAGTGGCACTCTTTGCTGTATTGTTGCCTGAGGTGTATAATATACCACACTGCATTTGTAAGAGAGCAATTTTTTACCTCTGTGGCCTGGATATTTTATTATAGAGCATTGAGATTTTAGTATTTACATTTATTGGTTTTTGGTGGGTATTGCTGACCCCATTCTGTCCTATGGGTGGTGTTATATCCACCTATTGATAGTTAGGGGTTAAGCCTTTGGGTAAGAATTTTCCCTCTTGGCCCCCGGCCATTCTCTGTCTCTTGGGAAACCAATGTCTTTGTCCACACATTTTGTTTTTGGTTTTAGAATAGTTTATTTACGAACCCATTCGTCCAAATCTATAATGGATGTTTTTGAATACCGTTCCTCGCGGGTCATCACTAAAGACGGAATCTTTGTATCTAGTGATGCACCAGAGAGCGATATTAGTGGTATGTTCATGAGATTGAAAAATCTCATGGTCTCAGAAATACATACCCAATGGGATATACTCTTCCTGGGACAATATGTGACTGACTCAATGGTCCCAAGAAGTCTAAGATGGGAAGTCAGCCCTCAGAAGGGTGAAACAGACTTCCAGGATTGGTTTCAGTTTTTTAATGAAGCGGGAGGTAAACTCCTTCAGTTCCTGATAAAGAGAAAAAATGATAAACTCACTAGACTTGACGGTGAGATTAAGATTATTAAAGAAAAACTATCTCCTTTCAAGGATAGTGAGGAATATAAGGAAAAATCAAGGAACCTTAAGAAAATATTGGAAAAAGAGGAGATTGAACAAAAGAATAAAAAAAAGAAAAAATTTAATCGGGACGTGGGTGACTACAAAAAAGGTTCTGTTTTCATCTGGCAGAGTAAAATTGCTGTTGAAACAGCAGAGGCTGTAGGACCTTCTTCTGCTTTCGGTGGTGAAGAGATGTCTGTGGAGGTGGAAGAACACCAGCAAGGCCCCCCTCCGACACAGACACAGCAACCTTCAACTTCTAGAAGAGTCTCCTATCGATCTCCGATTAGACAGAGTAAACCTCCCCAGTCTAAATCACGCCCCCGACCCTATAAAGAAACAGGTAAAAATCAGAGAAAGGGGCCTAAGAATCATAAGCCCAGTGAGCATAATCAATACAGTCGGGAACATTATCAACAAGAGGTTAATAATAGAAACCATCGGGACCCCCCTTATAATCATGACTCCTCTAGGAGATCCTACACCGATGATTACCCCTCCAGATACCCCATCCCCACATATAATCGATTTCAAAGTTTGAGGGATGAGGGGTACCAGTATGATAACTATGATCACTTTGGATATAGAGCAGACTACCATTCTGGACCACGTACTCCAATTAGGGGTCCACAGAGTGATAGACCATCTTGGTACCAACCCCCTCCCTCTCAGATTAGAGAGGGAGAGGGCTGGCAACCTCCATATAGACAGAGACAGGGTCAATACTCCCAACCTCAGCATTGGGGTTTTCCCCGAGTCCACCAAAACCCCCAAGGACCCATAGAAAAAAGAGAGGAGTCAGAGGGGGAGGAAATCAAGGAGCAAAAAGAAAACGGGTGTGAGTGGCAGGGGCATTTTCAATCTCAGTAAAACCCCCTTAACAGAGACTGAAATTTTAATTTTGGATAAGGGACTCAAGTTCGTACCACCCAAAACACTTAACAAGTTTGAAACCTATATGGATATCCATAAATACACTAGGAAATTAAATATCAGGAGATACATGTTGTCCAATCCTATTAGCCCCCAGAATGCTGGTCTCAACACCATCAGACATTCTGGTTTAGCTAATGCGTCCCTTTTTAACCCTCCGGGTGGCTTATCTGCCTCCCTGAGAGTTTTTAGGGATGTTCTTTTGAGAGATCTCGATCGCTTGAAAGTTCAGAATATAAAAATGACGAGAGAATTACAGTTGGGCCTTGATTCATTGTGTGAACGCAAAGACCTTGTAATAAGGCCGGCTGACAAAGGGGGCGGAATAGTAGTCTTGGACAAGTCGGATTACCTTCGGGAATTGGAAAAACTTGTTGGAGACAGGGACACTTACGAACCCCTCAGGTCGGATCCTAGAATCCGATTCAAGAAAGTACTTGAAAGGATCGTGGATAAAGGTTTCCAATCCGGTATCATTAATAAGAAGGAGAAATCTTTTCTCATTCCGGTGGCGTCGAGAATCCCAGTCATGTACTACCTGCCCAAAGTCCACAAGGACCCAGTTCACCCTCCGGGTCGTCCTATTATTAGTGGAATAGATTCCATTACATCTAGGGCAGGTAAGTACATTGACAATTTTCTCCAACCACTTGTACAACTTTTGCCAGCATACATTAAGGACACCAGGCATACCATCAACCTACTTAGAACCAGCAACTATAGAGAAGGACATTGGCTTGTCACCGCCAATGTCACGTCCCTATACACCAGCATTCCCCACCATTGGGGCATTAAATCCGTGATACATTTTCTTGATAAGGATGCCTCTTTACCTAAGAAACAAAAATGTTTCATTATGGAACTTTTGGAATATGCCACTACACACAATTTCTTTTGGCATAACAAACAGTTCTTTCTCCAGACTAAAGGTGTAGCCATGGGGGCTAAATTTGCCCCCAGCTTGGCGAATCTTTTTATGGGGAAATGGGAGGAGGACGTCATCTATGCCCACCGGAGACCAGAATTGGTTTTGTGGGCTAGATACATAGATATATGTATGGCTCCCATGGCTCCCTTTGTTCGTTCATGGAGGGCCTTAACAGTAACGAAAGGGGCATAATTTTTAAATATGAGGCCAGTCAGGAAAAGATCCATTTTTTGGATCTGGAGATACGTTGCGAAGGTAACTCTTTACTCACCTTTACCTACTTCAAGGTTACGGACCGTAACTCATTTATTCCCCGGGACAGTTGCCATTATAAAGCTTGGCTAGATTCTGTCCCTAAAAGCCAATATACCAGATTGAAAAGGAATTGCTCCACCACCACTGACTTTCTTGCCCAGTCCAGGGTCTTGACTGACAGATTTATAGAGAAGGGGTATGATGTGCAATTTCTTGAAGAGAAGCTGGATCAGGTTATTTCACTTGATAGGGATTCCCTATTGGTGGATAAACCTAGGACACAGAGGGATAGTAAGCTAGTCTGTCCCCTGATAACAAGATACTCTTGTCAACATTTTGCTATCAAGAAGATTCTGAATAAACATTGGCACATTATCAAAAATGATCCCCTGCTTGGACCGTCTCTCCCGGACAGGCCCCAGCTGGTGTTTAGAGGTGCTCCCTCAATCAGTACACGGGTGGTATCAGCTGTTTGTGACCCTCCAGTTCATAAACCTATGTTTTTCCAACATTTAACAGGTTATTTCAAATGTAGAAACTGTGAGGTTTGTTCCATCAATGCTCTAACTGAGAGAAAGGTGTGTCAATTTCGTACCAATAATTCTTCTTTTAATTTTCATATTAAATCCTTTATTACGCGTGCGACAACCCATGTAGTGTACTTATTAACTTGCCCCTGCGGGCTCCACTATGTGGGCCGCACGGTTCGTTCGCTAAAGGTAAGACTGGGGGAACACATTGGGAACATCAAAAGGGGCTTCTTGGGCCACCCAGTCTCCAAACATTACCTTGACAAACATAAAAAAGACCCTAGGGGTACCCTCTTCATGGGGATTGACAAACTTAAACTCCCTTGGAGGGGGGGATCCAAGAGACGTGCCATCTCTAGGCTTGAGATGGAGTGGATCTATAAGATCCGCTCTCTCAGGCCTTTAGGTCTAAACGTAGACATTGAGTTGAATGCGTTTATAGATAACTCTTAGGTTTTGTTTTTGCCCCTTTTTTTGTATATATATATATATTTTTTTGTATATATATATATTTTTTTTGTATATATATTTTTTCCTCTTTAGTTTCCTCTTTTTTGTTTTTTTCTAGTATATATATATTTTTTCCAATTTTTTTCTTTTTCTTTTTCTTCATCCATTCCTCTGAGGATCACTCTGGATAAGTTTATTATTTATACTTTTCATTAAAAATTTCCTTGTACATTATTGCTTTTTAGCATCTTCAGACATGCTGATGACTTATGAATTCGATCATTCAACTGTTTGGAGAGAATAGTCAGTAGGTATTTTGAATTATATGGTCGCACTATTGTGATACTGGGTGCTCTTCATGTCAATGGATGGGCCTTTAGGTTTATATTGTGACTGGATATTATTCCTTTACGCATAACATTCTCTTTGTTAATTATAGAGATTTCGTTATTTTTGTAATTTTTTGGGATTAATATTTTTACACCATTTTGCTATTTACTTTTTTATTTATTTCCTTATCATTATTAACCACAATGATTTCACGTCTTTTTGGTAACTAGTAATGTTTTTTAGCTCTTTACCTTGTCATTGAACTTTTAAACTGTCTTCCGGAGGATTTACCATTAGCCTAGCAGTGCTAGGTTTTTCCTCTAGGTGGCGTACTGTGGTGGCACTCTCTGAGGAGTTATAAGTGTCTTTCAGTTTATTCTTTATCTTAGCGTGTCACTTTGGTATCATCCATTTATTGAAGAGCACAAGGTAGAGGCTTGGTTTCCCCACTCTGGCATGCTCTTGTTGTATGTGAGTGGAGGTGGAGACGAGGCTTGGTGCGCACTTTAGATTATATAGGGGATGGCTTAACACATAGCCCGTGCCCCTTTGAAAACGTCAACTCATGACGAAACATGTAGGGCGTGGCTACGTGTTGTAAGCGGTCACGATTGCCCCATGTTATGCACGGGTTACTGCTTGATTTTTAGCCGGCCTTTTTAATTGTTTCATTATTTTTACGGAGCGTGCACTCTCCGTTTGTGTTTGCATTTTTAATAATAAATTGAAACTTTTTTACACTATTGGAGCTCCGCTCTTTTTGCTTTATCCATTCCATCGCTCTGGGAGCAAGAGAGCCGTCCCCCCCCCCCCTCCAGGCGCATCACTTGGACCGGTCTGGACTGAGGATATTGTTCCTGTCAGCTGTTGCAGAGTCCATCATAACATGGTCCTTCCAGAGGATAAGGTCTGATTGATAGACCCCGCCAGCGAGGGGGTCCAACACGGAGGGTAAGGGTCCACCTTTTACTTTACCTATGCCCGTTGGAGTCACTGCAAGTGGAATTGAATCACCTTCTCTACCCCTCTCTCCTTTTGATTCATATTTAAGGACATTGGGTGTTTGTATAGTGGATGGAAGTTTTTCACTGATGAATTTTGTTTTGTTTTGAATTGCCCACCTTTACAGGTTTTACTTTGACATCACCAGATTTTTTTACGTTATACACATATTTATATGTGATATACTGGGCTACTAGTTTGTCCTCAATATATTGTGTTTTGCACATCTAATTATTTGCATTTTCATGTGTACTATCATATTGTAAGCGCACTTTTTGTTTTTTATATTTTTTTTTATATTTTTTTATATTTTAAAGCAGCTTCATTATTATCCCATTAGAAAAGAAGAGAATGTGCGCTGCATTTCAAGATTTCATCATTTGCCACGAATGTTAATTCTCCATTATGAACGCTAGTTTACAAGACCGACCGCTTCTGGCTCGTCCTTGTTTCCGAGCATGCGTGTTTGTACTTTGGACTTTTGTCCGACGGACTTGTGTACACATACTCGGAAAATCCGACAACAGACATTTGTCCGCGGAAAATTTAAAAACCTGCCATCCAACATTTGTCCGCGGAAAATCCAACAATTGTCTGATGGAGCATACAAGCGGTCGGATTTTCCGCCAACAGCCTGTCATCACACATTTCCCGTCGGAAAATCTGATCGTGTGTACGCGGCTTTAGACTGCCCTGTATTTGGCTCCATCCATCTTCCCATCAACTCTGACCAGCTTCCCTGTCCCTGCTGAAGAAAAGTATCCCCACAACATGATGCTGCCACCACCATGTTTCACGTGGGGATGGTGTGTTCAGGGTGCTGTGCAGTGTTAAGTTTCCGCCACACATATCGTTTTTCTTTTCAGGCAAAAAAGTTCAAATTTGGTCTCATCTGACCAGAGCACCTTCTTCAACATGTTTGCTGTGTCCCCCACATGGCTTCTCGCAAACTGCAAACTAGACTTCTAATGGATTTCTTTCAAAAATGGCTTTCTTCCTGTCCCTGACACTCTTCCATAAAGGTCAGATTTGTGGAGTGCACGACCAATAGTTGTCCTGTGGACAGATTCTCCCACCTGAGCTGTGGATCTCTGCAGCTCCTCCAGAGTTACCATGGGTCTCTTGGCTGCTTCTCTGATTATTGCTCTCCTTGCCCGGGCCTGTCAGTTTAAGTGGACGGCCATGTCTTGATAGGTCTGCAGTTTTGCCATACTCTTTCCATTTTTGAACGATGGTTCGAACAGTGCTCTGTGAGATTTTCGAAGCCTGGGATATTTTTTTATAACCTAACCCTGCTTTAAACTTCTCCACAATGTTATCCCTGACCTGTCTGGTGTGTTCCTTGGCCTTCATGAATCTGTTTGTTCACTAAGGTTCTCTAAAAAACCTCAGAAGGCTTCACAGAGCAGCTGTATTTATGCTGAGATTAAATTACACACAGGTGGACTCTATTTTCTAATTAGGTGACTTCTGAAGGCAATTGGTTCCACTAGATTTTGGTTAAGGGTATCAGAGGAAAGGGGGCTGAATACAAATGCACGCCACACTTTTCACATATTTATTTGTTAAAAAAATTGAAAACCATTTATCGGTTTACTTCCACTTTACAAATATGTGCCACTTTGTGTTGGTCTATCACATAAAATCCCAATAAAATACATTTACGTTTTTGGTTGTAGCATGAAAAAATGTGGAAAATTTTAAGGGATATGAATACTTTTTCAAGGTACTGGTACCTCTGTGCTTGCCAACAAGGGTTTTCTCCACCAAGTACTAAGTCATGTTTTGCTTGGGGATCAAATACTTATTTTACTCACTGAACTGCAACTTAATTTATAGCATGTGTTTTTTTTCTGCTTTTTTTGTTGATATTCTGTCTCTATCATTTAACCGCTTGCCGACCAGCCGCCGGCGGCAGGTCGGCACAATCCCGCGAGCTGTCATAGCTATACGTTGGCTCCTTTAAGCAGAATAGCACTGCGGGGGTGCCCTGTTCTGTTCTGTGAGGAGAGACAGATTGTGAGTTCCTAAGATCTAGGAATCACGATCTCACATTTCCTCTAGGTCTGTCCCCTCCCCCCACAGTTAGAAACACACACAGGAAACACAGTTAACCCCTTGATCATCCCCTAGTGTTAACCCCTTCCCTGCCAGTGAATTTTTACAGTAATCAGTGCATTTTTATAGCACTGATTGCTGTATATATGCCAATGGTCCCAAAAATGTGTCAAAAGTGTCCGATGTGTCCGCCATAATGTCGAAGTCCCGGTAAAAATTGCAGATCGCTGCCATTACTAGTAAAAAAAAATAATAATAAAAATGCTATAAATCTATCCCCTATTTTGTAGACACTATAACTTTTGCGCAAACCAATCAATATACGCTTATTGAGATTTTTATTACCAAAAATATGTAGAAGAATACATATCGGCCTAAACTGAGATAAAAATCGCTTTTTAAAAAAAAAAATGGGGATATTTACTATAGCAAAAAGTAGAAAATATTGTGTTTTTTTCAAAATTGACGCTCTTTTTTAGTTTATAGCGCAAAAAATAAAAAATGCAGAGATGATCAAATACCACCAAAAGAAAGCTCTATTTGTGGGAAAAAAATGACGTCAATTTTGTTTGGGTGCAGCGACACACGACCACGCAATTTTCAGTTAAAGCGACGCAGTGCCGAATCTCAAAAAAAGGCCTAGTCATTCAGCAGCCAAATCTTCCGGGGCTGAAGTGGTTTGAATACACCTATGATAAAAAAATATACACTTTATTTCTTTGTAAGTGGGCAAACTTACAAAATGTGCAGGGGATCAATAATTATTTCCTCCACTGTATATATATTATGCAAAGTAATAATAATAGTAATAATAGTGTATATAATAATAGGTCAACATCATCTGGTGAGTGCCTTCATTTTCTAACTTGTATCAACAGTTGGTAAGAATAGATAACTATTGAAAGAGCGCTACTGACCTATGGGGTCAAATTATTTACAACAATGCAGCAGGAAATGGTGGAACATACAAGAGTGTGAACACCTAAAACACCCATGTGTATGGAAGTAAAGTGGGGAGCTATGGCAGATCTCAAAGTTGAGCATCCAAGGCAAAGGGGCTGACTAAGTGCACAGGACTCTACCTGCACCTAAATGTCACTTTGTGTGCACTGGCCTTATATCACTATAGAAAAAAAGAGAAGAATTTACAGCAAGTACACTGGAAGCAGAACCTCAAAAAGATGAAGTCAGGAGAAGCTGTTACTAGTCATACAGAGCAATACCTTTTTTTCCACATTATTTGGGGTAGTTGGCATAAGGCCAACAAATAACATCTTGTGACAGGCATTCCTGGGGAAAGTCAAGCCAGAGATTACTATTTTATCCTTAGTTTGCTGCCAAACCCCCATTACAGATGATGTATCTGCTGGGGGGACGTTGGAAAGGACTTACTCACAGTTTAACTAGATGATTTCATCCCTAAAGCAGCATTGTTCAATTTTGTATTGATAGTTCAAAAATCAATACGCTTTAATAACTTCTCAGCTCTCGCTCAAGCCTACCGCGTTAGCTTGTTAAAAAATAAATGTTAATCAAATCAGGTCGGCAAAAAACGCTAATGAAAGAGATGACGGAAGGGAGAAGAAAAAAATATCCTGCGAGGATAGCTAATGTAGTTACAGATCCAATCAAAACAAAAACCAACATTTCTAACTGGACTATGAACATAAAAAAGATGGATAAATAGGTTTAGGATGGACCAAGCCTCATGTTATACCTTTTAAATCTGATTGAGCTGCATTATCTGCCAATGAATTATTAATTGTCCATCCAGTTCTGAGATTTACACATCCCTGACAGACATCAGAGCCAGGCTGGCAACCTGACATTTGTCTCCTGCAGTTAAGCAATACAAACTGGTCTTCCTGTTCTCAGCCTGGGATTGGACAGTAAAGGAACAGCAGAAAACTGGTGAGCTTAGCCCTCTTTTCACTGCGCTCTCCCCCTGTCAGCATGTAGGGTATGTGGGTGAAATTTCCTCCATGTTCATCTCCTTGTTGGGCGCCAAGTGTGGGTCCCATGGAGGGAATACCCTGGGGTGGGTTCTTCTGGCTACGCTAGGCTCCTTAACCACTTCCCTACCCAGCCATAGACATATGACGTCCTGGGATGGGATCTCCCATCCTGGGTGGACGTCATATGACGTCCTGGGATTCCCGGCCGTCTAGGGGGCGCGCGGGCGCGCCCGCCGCGTTGCTCGGGACCCGGTGCGTGTGCCCGGCGGCCGCGATGTCCGCCGGGCACACGCGATTGCCCGTTAACCGGGCCGGACCGTGGATCTGTGTGTGTAAACACACAGATCCACAGCCTGTCAGGTGAGAGGAGAGCGATCTGTGTTCCCAGAATGGAGGAACACTGATCGGTCTCCTCCCCTTGTACGTCCCCTCCCCCTACAGTTAGAAGCATTCCCTAGGAAACATATTAACCCCTCCCCGCCCCCTAGTGGTTAACCCCTTCACTGCCTGTCACATTTACACAGTAATCAATGCAATTTTATAGCATTGATCGCTGTATAAATGTGAATGGTCCCAAAAATGTGTCAAAAGTGTCCGATGTGTCCGCCATAATGTCGCAGTCACGAAAAAAAATCGCGATCGGCGCTAAAAAAAAAAAATAAATATATATTTTTTAAAAATGCCATAAATCTATCCCGTATTTTGTAGACGCTATAACTTGTGCGCAAACCAATCAACATACGCTTATTGCGATTTTTTTTTACCAAAAATATGTAGAAGAATACGTATCGGCCGAAACTGAGGAAAAAAATTGTTTTTAAAAAAAAAATTGGGATACAGTATTTATTATAGCAAAAAGTAAAAAATATTGTGTTTTTTTCAAAATTGTCGCTCTTCTTTTGTTTATAGCGCAAAAAATAAAAACCGCAGAGGCGATCAAATACCACCAAAAGAAAGCTCTATTTGTGGGGAAAAAAGGACGTCAATTTTTTTTGGGTACAACGTTGCACGACCGCGCAGTTATTGTTTAAAGTGTGACAGCGCTGAAAACTAAAAATTGGCCAGGGAAGGAAGGGGGTGAAAATGCCCTGTATTGAACCGGTTAAACAGGGTCACTGCCTTTATATATAGGGTACCTTTACTCGAACAGACAACTGAACTCTTGTTAACTGTCTTGATGCCAAAGTACACCACCACAGTCAATGCTGCATTTAGGAAGGACACGTAGAGCCATAGCCCTACCTCATTCCCAGTAACGGAATGTGGCCATGCACGCACTCACTTAACTTGTTTTCTTCTGAGGACCTCTGCAATGCTAATCTGCTCCCATTGCTATGGGAGATGGACCGCTCACAAAGAAAGTGCCGACATCAACTCCTCTCGCAAGAGGCTATCCCACCTGTCACATGTACACACTTACGGCAGGCTGCAAGTGAAACCTTCATTACCCTTTGTAACCACTTGTGTCTTCACATTGTATTAACTCATGTACTGCTGTCTTCATACCCCAATGTGCGAGCTGTGGACTATGTGTGCTGGTTACTTGCATTACACCACTCGAGTAACTTCAGACCAAGCAGGGACAAAGTTTCAAAAACTTTACTGAAAATTCACAGCATACTTAATAGAGAGCACAGTCTCTTCCTAACACCCATAATCCATAACTCAGGCTTGATGGCTGCCCCACTTCACCTGCACAGGTTGGAGTCCATTATGACAGGGCTCCAGATCTGGTGTCTTGGGGCGGTTTGTAGATCCCAGTGGTCCCGTACCTGTAGCAGGTTCTTTATCCATAGGTGCTCCAGATTCAGCTGTAGGCTGTGTGGATGGACCCTGGTAACAGCAAAATGTCTTGTATTATACACACCCTCCCGCTTTTCTCGGTAAGCAGCTAGAGATTACATACTGTGCTTGTTTTTGTCTTCTTTTCTATGCAGCAGACTGTTTGACTAGGCAGAGCCCTCCCCCTTTTATCGTCAGCACAGGGAAAGAGTCAGAGCTCAGCAAAAAGTGTGGGAAACCAGGCTGACAGTTTCCCACCCATCTGGAACAGCAGCTATCTCAGCATGTTCAGCAGCATGTTCCTTGTCAGCATATAGTATGTGCATGTAGCTCACCTGATTGGCTCACAGTCTGATATCATGTCAGATTCAGGTAGTTATACTAGTTGCATTTTACAATTACATATCTAAACCCAAAAACACATATGTAATATATTACGGCATACCAGTTCATAAATGTGGTGGCTGCATTCGTTTGTCTGCAGGCTTCTTTTTTTTTTATAAAAAGAATAAAGTTTATTAGTTGTTTAAACATAACTACACACACAAAAAAACACAATATAGAGGGTACATAGAGACAAAAGGTAGATCATAAGGGGGTTGTAACAATCAAATGGTTACATGCCAATACAGCATAATATACCAGGTACCAGCAATTATTAGCTATCAGAGAATCATATGGGCATAGCCAGTTGGGCCCTGTGATCACAATTCTTGGTAGGATTAGAAAGCTGAATGCCTCCAATTCCACAGGTAAGAAGGGGTTTAAAGAATATTCAGAAAAAAGAGATGGGGAAAAAGGGGAGAAAGCAGGCTTCGATTTTCTTTATTTTTACCTGGTGATTCTGTCAGTAGCACACTTCCTGTCCTTGGGGGGACAACATTAACTCATTGTGTAGGTGGAGTGCAGCGTGGTGCGGTGGCAATAATTCACACAATCGGGGCAATATAAAACTTGTATTGAAGTAAAGCAGCAACAGTTCACAACAAACCCGGTGGGACAGCTACCCAGCTGGGCATACTCACAGTTTCCAATAACGTAAGAAGTAGATTCCAACCAAACCAACTGCGTCTGTTGAGAGGGGATAGAATGTGGCCTGGCTGTCTAGTGCCCAATCAGGAAGGCAGTGCCGGGACAAGGTCATACGGTGCCCAGGGCAAAGATGGCAAACTGCGCCTCCCCCCCCAGGGTGTAAAGAGCCCCCCTTAATGACCAGTCCATTTTTTGCTATGTAGAACTGCGTTACTTTAACTGCCAATTGTGCGGTCATATAACACTATACCCAAACAAAATGTATATCTTTTTTTTCAGACAAATAAAGCTTTCTTTTGGTGGTATTTGCACACCACTGGGTTTTGTTAGCTTTTATTATATGAATGAAAAAAATTTTTTTGAAAAAAATATATTTTTTACTTTCTCCTATAAAACGTCCAATAAAAAAAAAAAATCTTCATAAATTTAGGCCAAAATGTATTCTGCTATCGTTGGTAACAAAGAAGTGTATATTAATTGGTTTGTGTGAATGCTAAAATGCCTACAAACAATGGGATATGTTCTGGATGTTTTTTTTTTTTTAATACTAGTAATGGCGGCAATCAGCAACTTATCGTGGGAATCAACTATGTTTCCTGTGTGTGCTGCTTTTTCCTGCAGATCGATTTGTTCTTTTTCCTGCTTTGCAGCCGGAGTTGCAGTTGTGACCCACATACGTGAGCACGTATCACGCATGCGCGATTTCATTTTAAACGGCGGTGGAGTTTGTTTTTGTTTCTCCCTGCCAGAAGCTTCGTTTTTTATTCTATATTTGTTTTATACCAATTTTAAATAAACCAACAAGATTGCTCTGCACTATTGGAGTCTCTTTTTCTTTTTGGCACCCATGGACAATCCTTGCTGTACTTTGTTTGGAAGCGTTTTTGGCTTGCCATAAGAGGAACGTTCCCGGATAATTCCTGGGCACTACAGGCTGATCTTCTTGTGAAACTGGAAGACTTCTACAGAGCTTTCCTGAGGGACACCTTCTGGATGCGTATATCCCTACTGAGCCTGTTTTGACCCCCCTGAATAAGGGCGGTCGCAGGCTGTCTGGTAAGCCTCCAACTTTACTCTTTAGGTGGTGGGCAACACCTTCGGTGGAATACAGAACCAAGATTCATGTTGGAATTTCACAATTCTCTGGGACTTTAATTTATCATATAATTTTTTGACTGTTATAAATATCTCTTCACTTGTATTTTTTCACTGTTATACTACTCTTAAGGATTAATCAACTGCACTTTGGTTGATATAGTTCCTTATCACTTGCTGTTACTGTGAATCATCACTTTATTGATTTTTTATTTTTTATATTGGTTTCACACATTTCACCTAAGATAAATATCCAGCGCTGCGCTTTTCTTTTTTATATCTGCTATTGGTGCCCTTATATCGGGGTTATAGTGTTCAGCGGCAGGATTCCTATCACAGGATTTTTTACATTTAACACTTAACATTTTACGTATAGCATATACACCTAGCGCAAACTTTTTTATTTTTCTTTACATCGTTACAGTAACAGGTTAGGTACAGATGACTACAGTACAGCTATTAGCAGCGCCGGCTAGGGTGTACTATGAAGCACACTGCTGGCACTTCACCTGCACCCCCCTCCCTCCAGAAAATTGTACCACCCAGGGAATCCACCCCTTCCGCCCCTGCTTTGTACCGGCCCTGCAGGAAGGTATCCAGAGAGATGCAACTCTACACTTTCCCTCCTCATCAGGAACCTTTCCCTATTGCTAGTACTGTTCCCAACAGGCGGGGTACTCTTCCCTACTCTACTCACTCGCAAAAAGCACATAAACCCAGGGGCCAGAGTCTTAAAGTGATATTAAAGGCCAAAACTTTTTTTAAATAACAAACGTTATACTTACCTGCTCTGTGCAATGAATTTGCACAGAGCAGCCCCGATCCTCCTCTTCCTGGGGTTTCCTGCCGGTGCTCCTGGCGAGTACCCACAGAGCAAGCAACTTGCACTAGGCACGCTCCCGAGTCGCTGCTCTGTGTGTCTATTCAGACAGTGAGCCATGGCTCTGCCCCGCCCCCTCTCTCTCTCCTCATTGGCTCCCACTTCTAGTCTTAGCCAATGAGGAGGGAGAGTCCCTCATGCACATCGCTGGATTAAAAGGGAGCTCAGGTAAGTATTACGGGGGCTGAGGGGGTTGCTGCACACAGGGGGTTTTTTACCTTCATGCATACAATGCACGAAGGTAAAAAAACCTTCAGGGCCAGTTCACACCACATGCAGTCCAGTGCGCATGGAAAGTAGGTTATATGGTTTTCAATGGCATAGTTCACACCAGTGCTTACAGTTCCAGAAAAAAAGATGCTCCATTTTTCCTGCACTGGACTGTACTGGAATGCTGTAAAATGCACCAAAAATTGGAACACACATGTCATTATTTAAAGTTAAAAAAAAGGGGGGAAAAATGCACTGGACTGCATTAAAATTGCATTATAAAACGCGTCAAAAACGCACATGCAGAAAAGCATCTGGAACTCATCCGGACTGCGTTTCTATGGTGTGAACTGGCACTTAGCCTTTAGAGCCACTTTAAATAGTCTCTGCCACCAAAGATGGCCACCACAGTCACAAGGACGGTCTGAATCGGATCACCGCCCCAGTGACTCAGGAAACCATAGAGGAACCCTATTTCTCATGATTTCCTCTACCTCCATATTGCCACTGCGGTTGAGCGCCACCTGTAGTGGAGACAGCAGACTGCACCTGCCTATAAATGGATTAAAGGGTTTGTAACCCTAAATTATGCTTTGCTGCCAGCCCCCTATTTTAAGCTGCCATCCTGCATTGTATAAGTGTTTGTTAGAATCGATGCCTCTAAATAACTTTTTGTGAAGTATCATCAGGCTGGTCATGTGGCTCCTAGCCGATCTAATACTCGGACCCAGGGCTACAGCAGGAGGAGCGGAGCTCTCCCTCTGACGTCAGCCGGGAGTCACATGACCGCTGAGCTTGCCGCACGGCCCCTCCCGATGTAGGATCTAGATCGGAGTATCAGAGCGGCTTGGAGTCCTGTGACCGGCCTGAAGATACAGCACAAAAAGGTATTTAGAAGCTTTGTTTCTAACAAAAACTTATACAGTGCAGGATGGCAGCTTGAAAGAGAGGGGCTGGCAGAATTTTTTTTTAAATTGTAGTTTTTTACTAATAGCAGCTGGGGGGGAGGGGTGGAGACAGAGACACAGACTCTCGAGCTGACAGGCAGGGAGGGGAGGGGGAAGAGGACGGGGGAGAGCAGAGAGGAGAGACAGCGGATGATGGAGGCTTGTAAACTGACTACGGTGTCAGGGGTTAGCAGCCATGATAAACCCTGGTCAGTTTACAGGGGGGACGGCAGAAACTGGCAGGATCAGCCAGGTTTTTTACAGTTTCCAGAGGGGCAGGTTAGCACAAACATGGATACACAGAGCTGCAGCTTGGCTTGGGTGCCCCCCAAGCTGTTATAAGGAAACAGGATCTCTATTTATTAATTTTTTTAGGGTAACAACCGCTTTAACAAGGTTGCCACCCTAGGACAGAACTACAGAACCCCTGCCCTTCTCCTATTCACCATAACATGAGTGATTGTTCTGTAGTCCTCGGAGATAGCTGGAAACAATGAAACTGATAAAAATGCAGATAGAGAGCATAAGCTAACAATATTTCTGACAAGATCAACAGGCTTTTTTTACCCTTATTGAACAGATATAACAAAACCCTTTCAATGGTACAGTTACAGTCCAAAAGGGAGGAAATAAGATAAATTAATTAAAAGTAGAAAAAAAGGGGGAAGAAACTTGCCCTGCCACACTCCTCCAATCTCAGCGCTATGTTAAAACAAGTATTAGACACTCAAGAAATAGATGCTATTAGATAAAAAATTATGACAAAAAGTATCTATATGTAAGTAAATAGAATAATATATGAATGCATGCAATTAGAAGTGAGGTTTCCCTCAGTAGCCACTTAAAATAGATTATAATTACAGACTAGATGTAAAAATTAAAGCTCTGATAGAGTAACAATTAAAACATCAAAGCATCGCTCCCATTAGTCAATGGATATGAAACTGACAGGCTAGTACAAAATCACTACTGTGTACATAAAGATTTTGAAGCGAACAGAAATAGAAATAAATCAAGAGTCTCTAGTGGATATATAGGGTGTTAAACAGCAGATAGTTGAGGAGTGCACCGTTCGCCAAACACTTTTTCACCGCGTGCGCCACACACCCGCAAGGGGTTCAAACTCACCGAAACCCGGAGATTATCAAGCCCCAATCAACATCTAGAAACCTTATCCAAAAAAATCGCACTGTGCTAAGTTGCATTGATGTGAACAGGCATCATTGAAAACAATGTAATTTCCATTGTCATGCAATTCTGCGCGACTCAAGTCGCATCTGAACTTGCACTAGTGTGATCGGAGCCTCAGTAAGTGGATGTTCTGTCCTGTACCAGCAGTAACCAGCTGGTTACTGCTTCCCTACTGAACATGAGAGAGGTGTGTGTGTGAGCATAACTTGAAGAATCAGGACCAGGGAAATCAATAAATTCTGCTTCACCTTCTACAGGACAGCTTGCTCTGTTGAAAAACACCCTGCTCGCCAGATCACAAGGTGAAAATAAAAGAAAACGAATGCAACCACCACATCTGAGAATTGAACATCCACTTACTGAGGCTCCGATCACATTAGTGCAAGTTCAGATGTGACTTGAGTCGCACAGAATCGCATGACAATGGAAATGACATTGTTTTCAATGATGCCTGTTCACATCAATGCAACTTAGCACAGTGCGATTTTTTGGATAAGGTTTCTGGATGTTGAGTGGGGCTTGATAATCTCCGGGTTTCGGTGAGTTTGAACCCCTTGCGGGTGTGTGGAGCATGCGGTGGAAAAGTGTTTAGTGAACAGTGCACTCCTCAACTATCTGCTGTTTACACCCTATATATCCACTAGAGACTCGATTTATTTCTAGTTCTGTTCGCTTCAAAATCTTTATGTACACAGTAGTGATTTTGTACTAGCCTGTCAGTTTCATATCAATTGACTGATGGGAGTGCCGCTTTGATGTTTTAATTGTTACTCTATCAGAGTTTTAATTTTTACATCTAGTCTGTAAGATAAATTAATTGTTAAAGTTTACATAACTTTAAAGATGAATTCCAGGTATGAATATTTTTGGAGCAATGTAACTATGCATATACCATACCTGTGGGATCCTCCTGGAAAATGGAAATCACTTCAGTAGACAATGCTACTCCAGCAATCTCCAATAGCTTCAGGGGTCCTTTACAAATCATTCTCTGGATGAGAGAAAGAGCGTGATGCTCCACCTCTCCAAATCATCCATATAGTCAATTTCCATACACTGAGAAATTGCAAAATTGAATGGTGCTAGTGCCGAGTAGATGGTCTTCTGTGTGAACAATGCAGGAGGGCAGACACTCGGCATGGAACCTGGAAACTAGTGGAGATCACTGCAGTAGCATTGTCTACTATAGAGAATTCCAGCTTGTAGAGGGATCCCACAGGTAAAGTATATGCATAGTTACATTGGTCCAAGCTGAAACATCCATACTTGGAATTCTTCGTTAATGATTTTTTATTATCATGCAACTGCATTAGTAAAGTTTTTATATCTGACTAGAGTACAGTGTTAACTGGTAACGGGACCTATATTTTCTGAGCACATTGAATGATTATGCACAGGGTTGACTGGAGCAGAAATTCATGTGTAGAGTGGATGATTTATCCCTCACTTCCTGCTTGGGTGACCTATGCGTCATTTGTGTAAATCAAAGAAGTTTGAGTCATTTTCTTAGATTGCCTCAGGAAATGTTTGCTGTTTAAGTCCAACCTAGCACTGAAGCTTAATGTAGTTGTAAAGGCAGAAGGTTTTTTTTTTTTATCTTAATGCATTCTATACATTAAGATAAAAAGTCTTCTGTGTGCAGCAGCCCCCTTTAGCCCCCCAAATGCTTACCATCCATCTAGATCCTACAATGTTGCACAATAGACTCGGCTGTCTGGGACTTCCCTCCTCATTGGCTGAGACAGCAGTGCAAGGCCATTGGCTCCCGTTGCTGTCAATCAAAGTCAGTGAGCAAATGAGGAGAGAAAGGGGATGGGCTGTGTTTGCTGCTATGTGTCTGAATGGATACACAGAGCTACGGCTTGGCTTGGGTGCCCCCATAGCAAGCTGCTTGCTGTGGGGGCACTCGGCAGGAGGGAGGTGCCAGGAGCACAGAAGAGGGACCCGAGAAGGGGATGATCTGGGCCGCTCTGTGCAAATCCACTGCACAGAACAGGTAAGTATAACATGTTTGTTATTTTTAATGAAAAAAAATGAGACTTTAGTATCACTTTAACCCAAACTCTAGTCAGATATAAAATACCACCATTTAGTGAAGTTATATTTAAAAAAAAAATAAATTATATATTTATTTTTAAATGCAGCCAGTATAAGTACATGAATCTGTTTTGATATCAGCCTTCTGTATAGGTGAAATCAGATAAACAGAGGGTCAGTAATGTGAGCCAACCAGGCTCTCCTGCATGCCCATGTGTTGTGGAGGAAGGGGGGCTGCTGGGAAAGAGAGGAGTTGGGGAAGGGTAATTTTTTGCTGATGGAGGTTATTTTTTTTTTGCTGGAGTGGGGTTTTGCTGGTGGGGAATAGTTTTTTTGCGAGGGATGGAGGGATATGAACTCACAACTGTTTATTCTTTTTTCCAACATAAAATGTTCAGATTTTAAAAATCTTCACTGTGTCTCTTTTTTCTGCCCCCTATTACTGTTTATTTCATTTCAGGATTACTGCTGAAAACAATTTTGACCTGTAGAGGAGGGGAAAGGAATGTTAAAAAATAATTCACCTGGGTCAACTATGTTAGGTACGCCACTGGACCTTATCTGTCTGCTGTTTTTCCTTCTTTATCCAATTGACACAGCTCCCTGAAATAAATAAATAAATAAATAAATAAATAAATCACAGTCTGGAGGCAGGCAGATGACCAATCTGTATTGCTTACCAAGAGTAGAGAAAATTCAGATCACTACCCTTCCCCTGCTTGTGTAGCAAGGCTATGTAAATCTCAGGATAGACAAAAATGAGAAGTAAAACCTGTTCTCATATCTGTATTACAACTGCGTCCCAAAAAATCCCACTTTAACCCTCCGAGCACTACTATAAGAATGAAATGTTTTTGTTTGCATCCGAGATACCACTGTGACCACCTGTTATGGACTTCACAAGAGTGCCTTGTCCTTCCTGTAAGATGTTTCACTTATTTTACCTTAAAGAACATACAGAAGGAGAAATAAGATGCCATGAAGAAGGGTTCCAAAACATCAACTGCAACATCTTACAGTTAGAGCCCCCAACATATGTGAGGGCTATGTGAGCCAGCAGGAGATCCAATCAACCAGTATCCAGTATTTTGTAATACTAAAAGTGACATCCTTGGACCTATTTAAGTTGGATGAATGAAATATACAGTATCTCCATTAGAGGTATGTTTAACATTCTGGGTGCCCATCTGTAGCCAAGTCTTAGCAGGTAACACAGTAAATTAAATTAATGACAGAGATCTGTCCCCGAGGGACTGGTGTGTGCACGGACGCGCTGCAGGGCCCGGCGGGGCTCCATAGACCAGGAGATTGTCCCTGCGGCGGACCCGTGCATATATACGGAGTTTCTGTGTAAAGACAGAACAAAGGCAATCAACTTATAAAATCGTTTGACCAGATAGAGAAATATGCTGTCGCAATGGTATTAGATAAAGTGCTTAGGTTGTTTCTGTATATATGTATGTTGGTGGGTCTGAGTATGCCCAATAGGCTCTGTTTTGTACTATAACTTTGGAAAATGAATAAAGATTAAAATAAAAAATAAAAAATTTATGAGAGAGAGAGCATGGGGCCTAGTGCCTAGGGCAGTAAGTTAGAAAGGGGCATCACTAACATTTAAATTAAAATTGTGATAACCTTTCTCTTATTTTGTTCCCCTTCTCTGGACATATGTGGCTAAATTCAGTAGGGAAATGGGAAAAATGGAAGGGGAGATCTAGTGCAAGGGATGGTAAGAGACGCCAGAAGGCTCTTTACAGTTTAGGAACCCTTCTTCCTTTCTCATGCCTCTATTCTTTCCTCCGTGTACCAAATACAGTGGGTTAAAAGGATGCTACGTGTGAGCAGGTAGTGGTACTGGGATTAAAGTGATAGAAAAAGGTTGAGATAGAAGAACCTAATTTCTCAAAAATAGCAGACTAAGTAGGCACAGCATGAAGCAGGTAGTATAAAAAATTAACAATCTTTATTACAAAATTCCTTAAATCTCTGGAAGTCCATTAATAGAAAGCAGAACTCTACTTAAAGCAGAGTTCCACCCAAAAATTGAACTTCTGCTTTAAGTGGAGATGACCCCCTGACATGCCACATTTGGCATATCATTTTTTTTTGGGGGGGGGGGGGGAGTGGATACCCTCTTTTTAGAGGCATCCAGCTTCCACTTCCTTCCAGGGCTCCGCGGAGCCGGAAGGAAGTTCACCTCTCCCCCCTCCCTCCGTGCAATCTTCTGGGACACGTTACAGGTCCCAGAAGATTGCCCAGCCAATCACAGCGTGCAGCGCGGCTCGTGCATGCGCAGAGCGTGCCCGGCTGTGAAGTCACAGCAGGCGCCCACAGTCACAATGCTGGCGCTGAGGAGAGGAGGGGTAGCTGTTGACTTTTATATGGGTAGAACTCCGCTTTAATTAACTCTACCTATTTTTTTTTTTACTACCTGCCTATGTTGTGCATACAAAGTCTGCCTTTTTTTGAGAAAGTACAGTATTTTCTACTTTCTCAACCTTTTTCTATATATTTGGATGTTGGCAAGGTGAGGGTCTCCCCTTTTCCTGGGATTAAAGTGATGTTGCTTTACTCTGCATTAGCAGTGTAAAGCTTTAAAAGAGGGTTTAGCATCGTGACTTGTGGCAATGAAGGTTCAGGCACACATTCAGGACGCCTCCCACAATCTGAGAACACACAGGTAGGTAATTGGACTTCCATCGATAGCATACCCAGAATTTGCGGCTGTTGGGTTTCCAGTGCATTGGACTGTCAGCTCCCCTAATGCTGGGTATGCTATCAATGACTTAGCATAACTCCTTGATATTTGTTAGTGTTATACAAATTAACAAAACGAGTAAATTGTCAGTAGGCGATCACATGATCTATTCCTGAGTGCATTTTCACTTCTAGTGCATGATCTAGCCAATCAGAAATCTTGTGTTCTTTTTCTAACCTCCACTAGCAAGACAGAAGCTGCCATCTGGTTAGTTATTGCAAGAAACCATGTACACCGTAAATTACTTCTTTCAATTAATTAGAAAGAGATGGTACCACCAAAATACATGAAAACCCCAAAATAATACTCCTTGAAAACAACAGCCCACTTTTTTATTTGGAAAGCCTTGCTGCAGAAAAAAGTTTAACCAAAATAATGACCATAACAACATAAAATAAAAAGACCCAAAAATAATTACACAAACTCAAATACCGCACCCCTTAAACAGAAGCCAGCAATCATAATTAAAGCACAATTTCTGAATCTCTCTCAATGCAGTTCCACAGCTTTCCCTATCGTTTTCCTGCAACAGTTTCCAATATACTGACACCATGTCTGCTCCATGCCCTCCCTGTTCTAGTAAGAGGTATATAGCAATACGTGTAAAAAACTGTTATGCAAAATATGAGAGAGTGGGGGCGGATGGGGGGCTGTAGTCCTAACATACTTTCTGTACTAGGGTAACAATACCGCTACTGCACAGATACATTGAGTAAGCGTCATCACCCTAGGACAAAACCATGTGTTACTAGCGAGATCTCTAAGTAAATATAATGTTAAAAAAGCCTGTAAAAAAAGAAAATGACTGCAGTTACCACATCTAAGAACTCTAACAATATAACTTTTTTTTTGTCCTCAGGTTTAAATACACTTTAAAAAGTAACTGACCCAGTACCTAAGACAGGGCTATGGCTTTCAGCACATTCTTGGCTGATAATGAACTATCTGATATCCACTTAAGATGGATTTTTTTCATATATAAAATGGTCAAAATTCTTAGAAAATGGGTAAACAGGGACATTTTGGGTCTGAAAACATGCATTATTCCTGTTCTGCACTGCCACCTTTTGTTCACAAAGGATATTTCAGTAGTTTATAAATCCTAAAAATTGCAAGTGATATTATTTACCTGAAATATGTGTACAGAAGGAAATGAATGTGAGGGGCGGACACCTTTCTGAAAATATTCTTACTGACCCATCTGGAAAAAGTGATGCATTGCTTGCATTTCCTGACGGTCAGAGTTCCCATACAATCTGAACATAAGCCCTATGATACAGTGTAGAAATAAATGGGTAAAACATCCTCTCTAAACTCCATTTCAATATAATTGTTATATATGTACAGTATATATTTGTGTGTATTAATATTTCAGAAAATTCAGGGCTTTCTGTTTTTTTTTTTTCAACATTCTTAAACTACAGTATCTCAGTTTAGACATTAATGGCTGTGTGTTATTTTGAGGGGACAGCAAATTTACAGTTATACAAGCTGTACACTCACTACTTTACATTGTAGCAAAGTGTCATCTCTTCAGTGTTGTCACATGAAAAGATATAATAAAATATTTGCAAAAATGTGAGATACTGTATGTATTTCTTTTAAGGCTGGGTTCACACTATGTGCGGAGTGGCTCGCAGTAGGGGGTCCGATGCGTCCCCAATATTTTGTGTATTCTCTTATCCAGCCAGTAGATGGAGTTCTTGAGGTTTTTTTATGTATTTTCAAGTTTATCCTTACCTCCTCTTATTCTCAGAAGGTGGAGGCACTACCCCGGGTGTTACTTCAATCACTGATCGTGTGGGAATTTAACACAGGATTTTAGAAAATACATCACCGCCTTATACCAGTTTGCATGAATATCATTGTATCATAACATTATGGACTTTTATATATGGTTCTACTTATACGTGTTACACTAATATCATTGATTCAATTATCTGCAACGGTACATCTTGGACTACATGTACTTTCTGTAATTGTATTTTTATGTCACATCTGAGAATACACTTATATGGTTTCTATTCAATATAGAAGCTTTTTTTTCTACTTAGAATTACATATAGTGTACACTCCCATTATGTGTTAATATCGGAATATCCATTTCACTTTTTACATATATGTTAGTTTATGCAATTTTGTGCGATTATTTAATTGCTTGTGTTTGTACTTTAACTATATGCACTTTTCCCTTGGTGTTAATTTGTATATTTCTGTTATACATAATACTACATCTTTTCACTTATATATAAGTTTACGTGATTATATGCGATTTCCTAATCGCTTATATAGTCGCTTCTCGATATTCATATTCACTTGCTTTTGTTGTATTTTTTATATACACTCTTGCCTTTGAGTGTTATATTATTGTATCTATAGCATAATCTGCCACCAGATTTCTATTCTTGTTAGGTTTCTGTGATCTATATACATCACCAGCGCTACACATTTATTTTACATACCATTTTACAACCAGTCTGTTGTGTTGCCTGCTTATATCTGAGGTTTGGCGCAGTATTTCCACCACTTCACAAAAAAAAAGACCTATATTGTTTACAGAGCTCAAAACAAAATGTACACAAGTATTTGAGTCATAGCAATGACTCCTCCCTTACATGGGGTGTATGGAGTTTAATCCAGAGAGACAGTCTGAAAGAAAGGAGCTTCTGCTGTGTTCTCTTATAATACACTCTTTGGGCTCCCTGTTTATTTGTAAATACATTTTTTATAGACAGTAACAGCAGTTTAAAGCTGCTGGGGAGCTGGCATTATGACATCAGCGTCATTCTCTGGAGCACTGTAGCACAACATAAGGCAATGGAACTTTGGGAAAGTCCTGATGATCAGTAGGGAAACTGAGACAGGAACTGTGGTAGGGAGATGCTGACTTTGAAGTGGATGACTTAACGTATTATATTCCATTTATAGCTGAAATATTTATTTTTCATGAACAAACAGCAATGGTAACTAATTTTCTGTTCATAACAGCCCTGATTGTTCAAAGTTTAAGTGCAGGGTAACAGGCTGGAGTATTTAATAGACTGGAATTTGCTGTATGCTATCTTGGCTCTGCAGCAGCTGACCTCCTTCGCTGTGTTTTCCTTCTGCCCCCACATAGTCCAAAGTAAAGGAAGATCAAATAAGAGACCATTCATTGCTCAGTGTTCACAACTGTTGCACAAAGCGGAAGCGAAGGTCATTGTAGGTCAAGACCAAAACAAATACCAATAGAGTTCTGAGTTCCCACATTAGGAATCAAGCATAAAACAATGGCGTAATGGCAAATCCTAATGGAAGATGTTTAAATGCTTATGCTTAAAGTAGTTGTGCCTGATAAATAATATGTTCTGTCTCTATACCTTCATATTAGCACGTTAACACTGATGGAAAATGATTGTGTACGTTTAGTAGGTACACAGATTGTGTTAATATTGTTGGTTTATCTGAAAGGAATATGTTGAACTTGTTTGATTTTCACATTTCACTTGATTTACCATAGTTTAATGATTACATGCATCCTTTAGCGGCTGTCTATGTATGTGAACATCTTGGCTCCTTGGATTTCAAGTTTATGAACTTCTCCCCTGGCATCGGCACCCATAAATTACATAAAAAGAGGTGCCTTGAAAACATCTATATGCTAGAATTACAATGGGCCTGGGGTTTTCTGCTCAAACAGGCCTGCAAATGTATGATTACCATATGGACCCAGCCTTGCTGGATGGGGAAGGCCGCTGGGAGTAATTCTATGGTAGAGCTGCTTTTTATGTTTTATATATATTTCAGTTAATTTTTTGCAATTGATTCTTTTTTGAGTAAATTTTTTGTTTATTTTTTGGTAAAATGGCATTTCATTTTCAGAGTTCTGATAACTGTACCTAAATGGTGCCTTAGATGGGTTTCCTGTTTTGTCTTTAATTGTTTTCTTTATTTTTATTTTAAAAAAAAACGTTATCTCTCCGAAGCACACCTAGCGTGTACATCATGACATTATCTGCATTATAAGGCCTCATGCACACTGGATGTTAAAATAACGTTATAAAAACGTCAGTAGCTTTGGATAACATGATAAAGCATTTAATGACTGTAGAAAAAAAACGTCTACAGCCAAAAACAGCTGCTGTAAAAACGCCAAAAAATGTCCAGTGTGCATGAGGCCTTATCGTAACGCTATGTGCGTCATGACGTCACGAAGATTGCAATGCTACACATGTGGTGCCATTACTGTTACTTTTTTCACATGAATACGTGTATACAAAGCAATACTGGTCCACCTAAGAAAGTAGCCACAATGATGAAACTTGTTGCAGCAGCTAGCTGGTTTGTTTTCGCCCTCTATTAATGGTCGCTGATAGTAATGGCAAACCCTAAAGCATTTTTTGGTAGACTGTATTAATACCCCCCCACCACCACCAAATTAGAGGTTAGTGGCAGGCTGTAATATTAACCCCCTTCCCAACATTGGTGGTCACTGCCAGGCACAGGCTGTAATAGGACCTCCCCCCATCATTTGTGGTCTGTTGCTCACTTACCTCAGCACACGCTCCCACACTGCTGCCTCCCTCTCTCTTGGATGCAGATCGCTCCCAACAGCTCTGGCTAATTTCAGTGTTGTGTGTTGGAATGCAGAGAGTGTTCCAGCACTTGGCCTTCTCTGCATGTTACCTGCATGGTTCCTCCAAGTGGCAGTATGCAATGTGAACCTGCCCTCCGTTCCAGCAAATACCTGCTCCATACAAACGTCACAGAGGAGGATGTACTTGTAAGCAGTTGGTGTGTGAAGTTGTGCGCTATGCCAACACAGGTGTTGGAATGTGTGCCCATTGCAATCCTTGCCAGGGGCACTGGCATCCAGAGCACTTGCCCCAGGTTTTCAATAGAATACCTCAAGTTGCCATTGCAGTACATTGTTGCCATCTGCAAGCAAAGAGCTCAAATGGCTGTTCTGAGAAAGTGCATAGTAAAGGGTAAAAGGGCCAAGAGGAATGCCAGAATTTTTTTTTTATAAAAAGGAGATAATAAAGCCTTATCCGTTTCTCCTCATGGTGTGCTTCAATCTAGGTGTCCTGGGGTGCTTGAGGACTTTTCAGACCCTAGCAACATCCCTGATCAGAGTCAATCGGGGCCAAAGTTGCTACCTTGCTCAGGGCCCCATTCTCCCTTAATCTCTAGTCTTGAAGTAAGTAACACACTAACACAAATTAATAATATTACCAATCCATATTAACTCCAGCTGAAACATTATTCTTTGTTTTGGATAGAATAAGGAAGGATTAGATCATCTGTCAAATTTTATTGCTGTTAGGTTGGTTCCCAGTACTTCTTGTCTCAGTGACATGCTGTACTGTATATCAGGGACTGGGAATAACTAAAGCAGGAAGCGAAATCTCCCCAATGGGGAAGCAAATTTAACCCCTTCCCGCCGACCGTACGCAGATGTGCGTACTCGGCTTTCGGGGGTTATACCGGGATGATGCCCGCAGCTGCAGGCATCATCCCAGTACCGTTGTTTACAGCGGGCGATCGGCTATCCGTATATAACAACCAATGCGGCTAAAAGCCGCTCGGCTGTTATACCGGAGGAGCGGGAGGGGACGTCCCCCCTCCCGCCGCCTCCCGCCGCTCTTACCGGGCCTCCCGATACCTCCATAAAGAGTACCTGTCACCACCTATTACTGTCACAAGGGATGTTTACATTGTGACAGCAATAAAAGTAAAAAAAAAACATTTTTTTTAAAACACAATTTAGAAGTATAAAAATAAATAAAATAAATTAAAAAAAAAAATTTTTAAAGTGCCCCCGTCCCCGCGAGCTTGCGCAGCGAAGAAAACGCATACGGAAGTCGCGCCCGCATATGTAAACGGTGTTCAAATCACACACGTGAGGTATCGCCGCGATCGTCAGAGCGAGAGCAATAATTTTATCCTAGACCTCCTCTGTAACTCTAACCTGGTAACCGTAAAAAAAATTTAAAGCGTCGCCTATGGAAATTCATAGCTACCATAGTTTGTCGCCATCCCACGAGTGCGTGCAATTATAAAGCGTAACATCATCTTTCACATTATATAAAAAAATTGTGGTAACTTTACTGTTTGTATTTTTTCAAATTCATGAAAGTGTCCCTTTTCCAAAAATTTGCGTTTAAAACACCGCTGCACAAATACCGTGTGATATAAAATATTGCAACAATCTCCATTTTATTCTCTAGATTCTCTGCTAAAAAAATATATATAATGTTTGGGGGTTCTAAGTAATTTTCTAGCAAAAAATATGGATTTTAACTTGTAAACACCAAATTTCAAAAATAGGCTTAGTCATGAAAGGGATAATTAGAACCTGAGAGATGTTCAAACCCTTCTCTACCCTGAATTTTTAATTTCTAAAAGAAAGTTTGCCTTTAAGGTAAGCTTATTGAAGGTCCATAACTCCACCGTTATCCAAAGTATAGAATTCAGAGCTTTATATAAAATTAATCTGGAATGTCTTGCAGAACCCCATCCTCTGACCCATACACAATGCAGAGCCATCTTAGTATATTCTTAGTATATTCAGAGACTCTTGGGGGTTGAATAACTAAAGCTGGAGGATGCAAAAGCTGGTACAGCTGTGCATGGCAGCCAATCAGCTTCTAACTTCAGCTTGTTCAATTAAACCTGGACAAAAAAACAAAAAACTGGAAGCTGATTGGTTTCTATGCAGAGCTGCACTAGATTTTGCACTTGCCAGTTTTAGTAAATCAACCCCTTTGTCTCTGTGTAGGAGTTTCCTGCCATAAAGACCAGCTACAGATCCTTGTGCAGGGTGACTGGTCTAGTCTCCGCCTACTCCTGCCTGTAGTGGGTGGGGCCTGCTGAATTTCTCCTACAGCTCTGCGATTTGCTCCGGCTATGGACAGCACAGTGACGATGTCACTGCTACTTTTACAAGGTGATAACAGGGTATGCATAGGCAGTTGGTGCACACAAAAGAGGTTTTACATCTTTTATGGCTATTATGGAATATATTTAAATTCGTTTTTGTGCATGATGCTTAACGACTTGATTCACAAATGTAGAGCCAAAAAAGGAAAAATGCTAAAGATTCTTTTTTGAAGGCCAGTAGGTCTATTTGATTCCATTGTATTGAATGCAGAGCCTTATCTAAAGATACATGTGCAGTTTGGATTGTCATGTACAGTGTGGAACAATGGGATAGAAATGTATCTGATAAATAATGCAATGTGAAACCTTGTTCTTTAAAACAAAAAACATCAACAGGAATTGAATGTATAGTAAAAAACCTTTTTTTTAATAGAACAAGTAAAACAATACCCTTCTGCCAGCCTAGTACAAAATTCTGAAAATCATCCTTAAACTTCCTACTTCTCATTTTTAATTTTTTTTCCAAATAACAACCAACACGGTGACTAAACTCCACACTCATAGAAAACAAGTAGACAGGACAATATACCAAGAGCTAAATTTTTTGCAGCATTCCCATTAATGTCATATACACTATATTACCAAAAGTATTGTGACGCCTGCCCTTACACGAACTTTATTGGCATCCCAGTCTTAATCCATAGGGTTCAATATTGAGTTGCTCCGCTCCCCTTTGCAGCTATAACAGCTTCAACTATGGGAATGTTTGACCATTCTTCCAGAAGCACATTTGTGAGGTTAGGCACTGATATGGACAAGAAGGCCTGGCTCACAATCTGCAATCTCACAATTCATCCCAAAGGTGTTCTATTGGGTTGAGGTCAGGACTCTGTGTAGGCCAGTCAAGTTCCTCCACCCCAAACTCGCTCATCCACTTCTTTATGGATCTTGCTTTGTGCACTGGTTCAAGGCAATTGGTGAAGGGGGGGATTATGGTGTGGGGTTGTTTTTCAGGGGTTGGGTTTGGCCCCTTATGCCGCGTACACACAATCGGACTTTACGGCATACTTGGTTCGGCAAACCTGAGTCCGTCGGACAATTCGATCGAGTGTGGGCTCCAGCTGACTTTTTTTTCTCAAAAGTTTGATGGACTTAGATTTGAAACATGTTTCAAATCTGTCTGACGGACTCGAGTCCGGTTGAAAAATCCGCTCGTCTGTATGCTAGTCCGACCGACAAAAACCGACGCTAGGGCAGCTATTGGCTACTGGCTATGAGCTTCCTTGTTTTAGTCCGGTCGTACGTCATCACATATGAATCCATCGGACTTTGGTTGATCATGTGTAGGCAAGTCCGTTCATTCGGAAATTCCGTCGTAAAGTCCGTCAAAAAGTCCGCCAGACAAAGTCTGCCCGCTTGTGTGTACGCGGCATTAGTTCCAGTGAAGGAAACTCTTAAGGCGTCAGCATACCAACACATTTTGGACAATTTCATGCTCCCAACTTTGTGGGCACTGTTTGGGGATGGCTCTTTTCTGACCTCAACCCGAAAGAACACCTTTGGGATGAATTAGAGCAGAGACTGCCTGACCTCACAAATGCACTTCTGGAAGAATGGTCAAACATTCCCATAGACACACTCCTAAACCCTGTGGACAGCTTTCCCAGAAGAGCTTAAGCTGTTATAGCTGCGAAGGGTAGGCCAACTCAATATTGAACCCTACGGACGAAGACTGGGATGAAAATTAAAATGTATGTGTGTGTAAAGGCATGCGTTCCAATACTTTTGGTATTATAGTGTATACATTAGGGATGAGCTTCGTGTTCGAGTCGAACCCATGTTCGACTCGAACATCGGCTGTTCGATCGTTCGCCGAATTGCGAACGTTATGGGCCGTTCGCGCTAAATTCGTGTGGCGCGTCACGGCCCATAATTCACTGCGGCATCGCAGTGCATTGCTGGCTGATGATTGGCCAAGCATGCACTATGACCCGCATGCTTGGCCAATCACAGCGCCGTCAGTAGAGAGAGCTGTAATTGGCCAAAGCCAGGGTGGCTTTGGCCAATTATGGCTCAGGGGATTTAGTACACACCCCACACTATATAAGGCCGCCTGCACGGCGGCCCTGTGTAGTGTGTGTTCCGGTGTGCTGAGAGATAGAGAGAGAGAGAGACAGTGTCATTTGATTTGAGTTAGATAGATTAGGCAGAACAGTCAGTCAGTTAGCTGCACTTACAGTGTATTGTGTATATATATGCATCCCAGGTGTTGCATATATATATATACACTGTATTCAGTTTAGCTAGATCCGTTCCTGTTATCTTCTATCTAGACTATTTACATTTAATGCAGTGCGTCCTGCTCACAGTGTTCAGCTAGATCCGTTCCTGTTATCTTCTAGACTATTTACATTTAGTGCAGTGCGTCCTGCTCACAGTGTTCAGCTAGATCCGTTCCTGTTATCTTCTAGACTATTTACATTTAGTGCAGTGCGTCCTGCTCACAGTGTTCAGCTAGATCCGTTCCTGTTAAATTCCTACTGACAGGCAGGCTTGTCTGGTTACAGTATATAAAGCTACCTGAAGAAAATTACAGGTGTTCTATTTGATCCTATTAGTACCACGGTCAGGCAGCTAGACTATTTACATTTAGTACAGTGCGTCCTGCTCACAGTGTTCAGCTAGATCCGTTCCTGTTATCTTCCTACTGACAGGCAGGCTTGTCTGGTTACAGTATATAAAGCTACCTGAAGAAAATTACAGGTGTTCTATTTGATCCTATTAGTACCACGGTCAGGCAGCTAGACTATTTACATTTAGTACAGTGCGTCCTGCTCACAGTGTACAGCTAGATCCGTTCCTGTTATCTTCCTACTGACAGGCAGGCTTGTCTGGTTACAGTATATAAAGCTACCTGAAGAAAATTACAGGTGTTCTATTTGATCCTATTAGTACCACGGTCAGGCAGCTAGACTATTTACATTTAGTACAGTGCGTCCTGCTCACAGTGTTCAGCTAGATCCGTTCCTGTTATCTTCCTACTGACAGGCAGGCTTGTCTGGTTACAGTATATAAAGCTACTTGAAGAAAATTACAGGTGTTCTATTTGATCCTATTAGTACCACGGTCAGGCAGCTAGACTATTTACATTTAGTACAGTGCGTCCTGCTCACAGTGTTCAGCTAGATCCGTTCCTGTTATCTTCCTACTGACAGGCAGGCTTGTCTGGTTACAGTATATAAAGCTACCTGAAGAAAATTACAGGTGTTCTATTTGATCCTATTAGTACCACGGTCAGGCAGCTAGACTATTTACATTTAGTACAGTGCGTCCTGCTCACAGTGTTCAGCTAGATCCGTTCCTGTTATCTTCCTACTGACAGGCAGGCTTGTCTGGTTACAGTATATAAAGCTACCTGAAGAAAATTACAGGTGTTCTATTTGATCCTATTAGTACCACGGTCAGGCAGCTAGACTATTTACATTTAGTACAGTGCGTCCTGCTCACAGTGTACAGCTAGATCCGTTCCTGTTATCTTCCTACTGACAGGCAGGCTTGTCTGGTTACAGTATATAAAGCTACCTGAAGAAAATTACAGGTGTTCTATTTGATCCTATTAGTACCACGGTCAGGCAGCTAGACTATTTACATTTAGTACAGTGCGTCCTGCTCACAGTGTTCAGCTAGATCCGTTCCTGTTATCTTCCTACTGACAGGCAGGCTTGTCTGGTTACAGTATATAAAGCTACCTGAAGAAAATTACAGGTGTTCTATTTGATCCTATTAGTACCACGGTCAGGCAGCTAGACTATTTACATTTAGTACAGTGCGTCCTGCTCACAGTGTTCAGCTAGATCCGTTCCTGTTATCTTCCTACTGACAGGCAGGCTTGTCTGGTTACAGTATATAAAGCTACCTGAAGAAAATTACAGGTGTTCTATTTGATCCTATTAGTACCACGGTCAGGCAGCTAGACTATTTACATTTAGTACAGTGCGTCCTGCTCACAGTGTTCAGCTAGATCCGTTCCTGTTATCTTCCTACTGACAGGCAGGCTTGTCTGGTTACAGTATATAAAGCTACTTGAAGAAAATTACAGGTGTTCTATCCCAGCTTAGTGCAGCTACAGGCCATTAGTATGTCTGGAAGGCCAAGAAGGAGAGGCAGACAGTCACAAGCCAATAAGAGAGGGCAAGCAGGCTCTGTGTCTAGTGCTGGTCGTGGAGACGGTGCATCCTCATCAGCACGTGGCCATGGGACACGCTTGGCCTTTTTTTCGGCAGCTGGCCGTGTTGAGCCGCAACATGCGGAAGACTTGGTCGAGTGGATGACCAAGCCGTCCTCATCCTCCTCATCCTCTCTCACCCATGCCCAGGGTGCTTTGTCTGGCAAAGCAGCGGCCTCTTCCCTCAGCTCAGTGTCATCAGTGACTCCTTCCCTAGCTCCACCATGTCCTCATGAGGATTCCCTCGAACTGTTTGACCACAGTGTTGGGTACATGCTCCAGGAGGATGCCCAGCGTTTGGAAGGCTCTGATGACGATACTGAGCTCGATGAAGGCAGTAACATGAGCACGGACAGAGGGGGTGCCCAAGAAGGACAGCAATCTGGCAGTCATGCTCCCCCTGCTGCAGCATACTGCCAGGTTTGCTCCAGTGATGAGGAGGGAGGGGATGATGAGGTCACTGACTCAACGTGGGTGCCTGATAGGAGAGAGGAGGAGGAGGAGGAGGAGAAGGAGGAGGAGGAGGAGGAGGCGGCGGCACATCACCAACGAGGCAGGATGCCCTCCAGGGGCCAGCCTAAGGGCAGCACATTGACTGCATCACACCCCAAAGCTCCACATGTGCAGGGCGCTGCAGTCTCTGCGCGTTATTCAAAAAGTTCTTTGGTGTGGGCCTTTTTTGAGACGAGTGCATCAGATCGCACCGCTGCTATTTGCAACATATGTCTCAAGCGTAGCGTGGCCAAAACATCTCCCGCTTGGGTACCACATGCTTGACCAGACATATGTTGACCTGCCATGCAGTTCGTTGGCAAGCGTATCTAAAAGACCCACACCAAAGAACAAAGAGGATCTCTCCTTGCTCCTCATCAGCTGAGATTTCCAACCCCACTAGACCTTCAGTCCTCTCTGAGACCTGCAGTGAGAGGAATGAAGGTGTAGAATTAGGTGTGTCACAGCCAAGTACTTGTGGGCAATCTGCTTTTGGTACACCGACGTCAGATTGTACCAGGCAAATTTCCCTGCCCCAGCTGCTGCACCGCCGAAAGAAGTTTGCTCCCAGCCATCCACATGCCCAGCGGTTGAATGCTAGCTTGGCAAAATTGCTAGCACTTCAACTGCTGCCTTTTCAGTTGGTAGACTCTGCCCCCTTCCGTGAGTTTGTGGAATGTGCGGTTCCTCAGTGGCAGGTACCCAAACGCCACTTTTTCTCACGGAAGGCGATTCCGGCTCTCTACCGGCATGTGGAAGGCAATGTCCATGCCTCGCTGGACAGGGCGGTCAGCGGTAAGGTGCATATTACCGCTGACTCATGGTCCAGCAGGCATGGACAGGGACGTTACCTAAGTTTCACGGCGCATTGGGTGACTCTGCTGGCAGCTGGGAAGGATGCAGGACAAGGTGCAGTAGTGTTGGAGGTTGTTCCGCCACCACGCCTCCAAAATGCTGATTGTGACACACCTCTCTCCTCCACCCCCTCCTCTTCTTCTTCCTCCATGGCCTCTTCCTCGGAACCAGCGGTGCTCCGTAAGCGTTCAAGGGGCTACGCAAGTACGCAGGCCAAAAGATGCCATGCGGTGCTTGAGCTGGTGTGCTTGGGGGACAGGAGCCACACTGGGGCAGAGGTTTTGTCAGCTCTGCAGGGGCAGGTTCAGAGGTGGTTGACGCCACGCCAACTTAAGGCAGGAATGGTGGTTTGCGACAATGGCACCAACCTCCTCTCTGCCCTCCGACAGGGACAAATGACCCATGTGCCCTGTTTGGCTCACGTCCTTAACTTGGTGGTGCAGCGGTTCTTGGGCAGGTACCCGGGCTTACAGGATGTCCTGAGGCAGGCCAGGAAAGTCTGTGTGCATTTCCGCCGGTCATATAATGCCAGTGCTCGGCTGACGGACCTCCAAAAGGAGTTTAACCTGCCCAAGAACCGCCTAATCTGTGACATGCCCACCAGGTGGAACTCAACGTTGGCCATGCTGCAGCGGCTGCACACGCAGCAGAGGGCCATCAATGAGTACCTGTGCGACTATGGCACCAGGACAGCATCAGGGGAGCTTGGTTTTTTTTCCCCACGCCAGTGGGCCATGATCAGGGATGCATGCACTGTCCTGTCACCATTCGAGGAGGCCACGAGGATGGTGAGCAGTGACAGTGCATGCATCAGTGACACTGTCCCCCTTGTCCACCTGTTGGAGCACACGCTGCGTGGAATAATGGACAGGGCACTTGAGGCAGAACAGAGGCAGGAAGAGGAGGACTTCCTTAGCTCTCAAGGCCCCCTTTATCCAGACAGTGTTCCTGCGTGCCCGCCGATCACACAGGAAGAGGACGAGGAGGAAGAGGAGGAGGAGGAAGATTGTGTCAGTATGGAGGTGGAGCCTGGCACTCAGCATCAGCAGCAGTCTTTAAGGGATCAGTCCCAAGAAACACATGGACTTGTACGTGGCTGGGAGGAGGTGGCTGCGGACCATGTCGTTCTTAGTGACCCAGAGGACTCCGGACCGAATGCCTCAGCAAACCTACGCTGCATGGCCTCCCTGATCCTGCAAAGCCTGCGTAAGGATCCTCGTATTCGTGGTATCAAGGAGAAGGACCAATACTGGCTGGCAACCCTCCTTGATCCACGTTACAAGGGTAAGGTTGCGGACCTTATCTTGCCATCGCAGAGGGAGCAGAGGATGAAACATCTTCGGGAGGCCTTGCAGAAAGGTCTGTGCAACGCGTTCCCAGAGACTGGGAGGTTACAAACTCCTGTTTCTGGACAACGTGTTGCTGAGGCTTCGGTCAGTCAAAGAAGGAGCGGTGGAGAAGGTGGCCGTCTGACCGATGCGTTCAGACAATTTTTTGGTCCGCAGCCCCAAGGTATGATCGGTTCCAGCAACCATCGCCAGCGTCTGTTTTACATGGTGCAGGAATACCTAGGGGCAAGATCAGACTTGGACACCTTTCCCACCGAAAATCCTCTGGGTTACTGGGTCTTGAGGATGGATCACTGGCCAGAGCTTGCACAGTATGCAATTGAGCTACTGGCCTGTCCTGCATCCAGCGTTCTTTCGGAACGCACATTCAGTGCTGCTGGAGGCGTGGTAACCGATCACAGGGTGCGTCTGTCCACCGACTCGGTCGATCGGCTGACCTTCATAAAAATGAATGAGTCTTGGATCACCACCAGCTACCAAGCACCTGATGCTGATGTAACCGAATAATTTTTTTTGAAATCTCAGATCCCTTCAAAGACTGCCTATGCTGATGCTGAGTGACTATCCCTGAGTAATTATCCTCTTCCTCCTCAATCATCACGCTGATAGCTTGTAAGAACATTTTTGGTTCTGGGCGCCACCACCAGTGCCTAAGGCACAATTTTTCAGCCCCTGTTTAACAGGGGCGTGTAATTACAATTTTTGATGTAATACTTTGCAGCAGGGCTCGTTCCTGCATTCCAACTAGAGTGTCTGTGAGGGGTTGCAGTGTTGTGGCACCAGCACCAGTGCCTAAGGCCCAATTTTTCTGCCCCTGTCTAACAGGGGCGTGTAATTACAATTTTTGATGCAATACTTTGCAGCAGGGCTCGTTCCTGCGTTCCAACTAGAGTGTCTGTGAGGGGTTGCAGTGTTGTGGCACCAGCACCAGTGCCTAAGGCCCAATTTTTCTGCCCCTGTCTAACAGGGGCGTGTAATTACAATTTTTGATGCAATACTTTGCAGCAGGGCTCGTTCCTGCGTTCCAACTAGAGTGTCTGTGAGGGGTTGCAGTGTTGTGGCACCAGCACCAGTGCCTAAGGCCCAATTTTTCTGCCCCTGTCTAACAGGGGCGTGTAATTACAATTTTTGATGCAATACTTTGCAGCAGGGCTCGTTCCTGCGTTCCAACTAGAGTGTCTGTGAGGGGTTGCAGTGTTGTGGCACCAGCACCAGTGCCTAAGGCCCAATTTTTCTGCCCCTGTCTAACAGGGGCGTGTAATTACAATTTTTGAAGCAATACTTTGCAGCAGGGCTCGTTCCTGCGTTCCAACTAGAGTGTCTGTGAGGGGTTGCAGTGTTGTGGCACCAGCACCAGTGCCTAAGGCCTAATTTTTCAGCTCCTGTTCAACAGGGGCATGTAATTACAATTCTTGATCTAATATTTCACAGCAGGGCCCTGTGAGGGCTTACAGTGTTGTGGCCACAGCAACACCTAAGGCCCAAATTTCTGCTGAGTATATAGGGCAGGACCCTACTTTCAAACATCTAACTTACAAACGACTCCTACTTGCAAACGGAAGGAGACAACAGGAAGTGAGATGAAATCTACCCCTAGGAAGGGAAATTCTTTCCTGTAAGAGTTAATATGGGAAAACAATTTCTCCTTTCCACTGATGCTTTCCAATCCTTGTTCCACAAAAAAACCCAAATTTTCAAAACACATTTTTCATTGGGACAAAAAAGTGAGGTGAAATCTTCTGAAGAGGAGGAAAGACAGCAAAACAAATGTCACAGGGGTGATAACCCTTCCCTATGTTTTCCAAAAAGCTTAGAAAAGATTTTTTGGCTGGAGCTAAACACGTTAAAAATGTTCAAAATTACAAACAGATTCTACTTAACAACAAACCTGTATACTGCTGTTCAGAGTATATAGGGCCTGGTGGCCCCACACCTTTCCTTATTTTAATTTGGGTGCGGGGTTCCCCTTAATATCCATACAAGACCCAAAGGGCCTGGTAATGGACTGGGGGGTACCCATGCCGTTTGTCTCACTGATTTTCATCCATATTGCCATGACCCGACATGACATTAAACCCGCAAGCAGTTTTAAATGAGATTTTTTCCTTTAAAAATGACATTTGGTGCAGGGACTGTTCTAAACATGGGAAACACGCGTCACTTTACAGGCATACTATAGACACCCCCCAGGTACGATATTTAAAGGAATATTTCACTTTTTTTTTTTTACTTTAAGCATCATTAAAATCACTGCTCCCGAAAAAACGGCCGTTTTTAAAAGTTTTTTTTGCATTGATACATGTCCCCTGGGGTAGGACCCGGGTCCCCAAACCCTTTTTAGGACAATACCATGCAAATTAGCCTTTAAAATGAGCACTTTTGATTTCGAACGTTCGAGTCCCATAGACGTCAATGGGGTTCTAACGTTCGTGCGAACTTTCGGTCCGTTCGCGGGTTCTGGTGCGAACCGAACCGGGGGGTGTTCGGCTCATCCCTAGTATACATACATACTGTATTTTCAGCCATTGAGAGCAGACTATTAATAATCACCAGTCAGAGGGTAATCTGGTCACATTATGGCCCCTCAAAAAAACAGAACTAGCGTTTTCTTTCTGCATTTGTGTGTTTTAAGTGTGATCTGTGGACTTATGTCATCATTTGCTTACCAGCACAGATAAAAGAAACTGCTGATTGTACAAAGAAATGCAGAAAACATGCTCCCTTAATATTTTATGAGGCAAGGTTATGAGATTGTTCATTTGGATAGGCAAGTTTAGTGCTTTCTATTTAATTCCTTTCCACTCTAACCTGAACAAGAGATTGTCTTCATGACACAATTTTACATCCCAATCAATGCATGGAAGACATGAACTGGTGGCTGTAGTGATCTCTGTTCAGATTTATAACCCCTACATGGGAACACAGTGAATGATCATCCCACGTGTAGAAGAATCTCTAACCTCTTCCAGTCTAATGAGAGCCTTTGAGGCCACAGACCACTGACATCCTTCAATATGTAGTGGGTTGTGAGGCATAGTGGGTGCAAAGGTGGTAAAAGTCAATGGGCACCAGACACTTCTTGCATGCAAAAGAGGTTTTATTTTTTTTAAAAGTCCTTTTATATTTTGCAAGGGAAAGAGGATTGGGGCCAGGACACCCTTAAGTAGTTGCAATATCAATAGGCAGACTACGAGACTTCAATAGGAGGACAGCCGTACAGGGAAAGGCCCCAGCAAGGTGTCACTTCTGCACGTGCAGGTTTGCTGTCCCCTATGGCTACAGTACAGTTACAGTACATAATTAGTTCCTAATTTAAACATAACAGTTTTCTCAGCTTTACTACAACTTCTACTTGTAGTTCTTCAGCCCAATGAGCTCCTGGTCTCTCACTGGACCCTCTGATTCACTAACTCTGAATCCCGTGAGCTCCTTAAGGCTTTTGCAGTGGTATCTCCCTCAAGCGTCACCCCTAGTTTGGCACTTCATATGAAAAAATGAAAAAATACCGCGCTAAAGTGCATGGACGAATAATAAATAGAAGAGCGGCTGCTAAAACTATACACATAGAACAAATACAATAAAACAATGTAGCAGCGCTAATAAATGTGAAAAAATGTTTTTGAGTAAGTCCAAAACGATTTGATGTGTCTGAAATGAACAATTGAATGTGACTAGGATGAATGTTGAAGACACAATCCAAAAGGGCACATATGTGAGTGCTGACCAAAACACCTCTTGACGACAGTGCACCACCACCACCACCGCATAGATATGCGCTTACCAGAGGCAAGCAAAAAGAGAGCCTGCAGCTAATACCCAGCCAGGGCCAAGGAAGTTGATGTCACACCACCAGCAGAGGGAAACCTGGACCACACTCCAAATGGCTGAAAGATCGAACGTCAGTCACCAGGGATTAATAAAGATATTGCCCAAAAAATAAAGGAGAGAACTCCATAGTGCAGACTGTACCACAATACGATTTAATGTAATAAAAGTAGTACACTTACATTGTAAAGGATAAAACAAACATTAAAAAAATGGCCGGCCAGCAAGCGAACACCTGTCACTGAGAAGCGCGATGATGTCAGTACGTCCACCTCCCGTACTGGGATCGGCTCGGTCCCTAGCTTGACACACAAGGCTGCTCTGCAAGCGTCACCTCCGCTGGTTGGTTCCCTGACTTGATCACCACCTGAAGTTTCCTGATTCTCCACTATGCCCATTTGGTGATAATACTGCTCTGGTACTTGCTTCAGTTACTCACTGTGGTCCCTGGTAAAGGTGGTTGGTCCCTTCGTGGCGACAGCTTCCCTTCTACCTCCGACCACGACAGGTTCTCCGGCCGGCAGAACCGTCACTTTTTGGTTGGACTGAAAGCCGCAGTCCCAACCCTGCGCTGCCCTCTTACTTCTGGATAGGCCCTCACACAGCCTGGCAGCCAGATGCCCCCCCCGGGATAGGACCAATCTCCAGCCTAGCAGCCCAGGGCAGACGACACACGTCCACCCAGACAGAAGTCTGGGTGGCACAGAACACAGATCACCTTAGGGAGAAATCAATAGATCTCTACCAATCGAACAAGATGACTACTCTTGGCAAGTAAATTTGTGAGGAGCTACCTGACCAAACCTAAGGGTGCTACACGCGTATCATCATTTGTATATCAATAATAAAATAAAAATGAAAACATCTATCTATCTATTGTATCTATCAATAGGTAATCCAACCGGAATGGAGGTATGGAGAACGATCAAAGGGGGTTAAAGAAAAGGCATAGAGAAGTGGGAAAGAATGACTAATGATCATTCATGAATATAAATGAAGTGGGGATGAGCGGGAAATTTCACTAAACCTGATTTTACAGTAAATACAGTGATTTAGCTTTAACTGAAATATTATAATAAAACCATGATCATTAGGGCAAAGTTATGCGAAAATAATCATGGTAGCCTGGCTTCATTAACAAAGCCATGTGAGCACAACATTATCGCTGACAAGGCTATCACATGACCTTATTTAAAAAACAAAGGGTTAGGGTTATTATTAAAGTGGAGCTCCACCCAAAAGGGAAGCTCAGCTTGTCTGCCTCCTCATCCCCTCCGCTGCCACATTTGGCACCTTTCGGGGGAGCCGGTACCTGGTTATGACAGGTACCCACTCCCACTTCCGGGTGAGTTTCCCGCGGTGATCTCAGCCAGAAGCTCGGCCCACCTCCTCCTTCCCCCGCCACTGGACCATTCACAAGGCGCAGGGCATTTCGTGCATGCACAGTAGGGAACCGGCTGTGAAGCCGCAAGGCTTCAATGCCAGTTTTCCTTACCTGAGATGGCGGCAGCAGCACCCGAGAGCGGATTGAAAAGTTTGCTCGAGTGAGGACACCGCTGGTTTCGTGAACGGATAGGTGTCCTAACATTAAAAGTCAGCAGCTACAATATTTGTAGCTGCTGACTTTTATTTTTTTCTGAAGAAGCCTGGAGCTCCGCTTTAAGGCACCAAGCCCTATTAACAAAGCCATTGATTGATAATTCAATGCTAACATAGTGAGCATGGCTTTGTTTTTCTAAAATAAATGCAATAAAAATATACATTCAAAATGCACTTTACCTGAAAAGTGCAGGTGCAAAGTGAATAATAATGTATTCCAAGTAACAAATAAAGCAAAATAATGTAAGCAGAGTAAATACAAGCTAGAAAGTACTTTTCGAACATGTTTAGGAAAATACATATGGACTTTATTGTCAATTTGAATAAATTCCGTTTGCTTACTTACGGCAAAGAAATTTATCTATGAATGGCACAGTATACTATGTATCATTACCCCAGGGTTTGATCATACAATTATTAACATATTAAAGGGTAATTACACTTTTATGGAAAAGAAATTGTACACAAATCATATTTTAATCAAATGTTATTAAAATTACCTTTCCTTTTCAATCTGCAGCATTGTAAACTAAATTTTATGTAAAAAGCACTGCAATATGGCAACCTGGAGGCGTTTTGTACACAGATGGTGTAGGGAATGCCCCCATAAATTTGATTTTTTGCTTGTGTGATTGGCTCACTGATTTTCCCACAAGTCTGCACTAAGATACACGTCAGATTTTGGGCATCCTCTGCAACAAAAATGTCATTTTTAGTGAGATACTCCCAAAGGGAAGTCACATCTAAAGGGATTCAGACCCTGCCACTTCCCTCAATAGAATCCTGCAAGTGCAGCAGCTGATTGATAATTATAAAATCACTCCCTTTCACAGTCACCTTGCTTATTGACACAGATAAGCAAACACAGATAAGCCAATTCTTCAGAATACCAAAAGGCAGGACTCTGCAACAAAGTTTGTTAGAATCCTTGCAATGTACATGGATCAACCAGAGGGGAATTGTCAGGAAGCTATTCCGAACTGAGAAGACAGCAGAATAAAAATGTGCATGTGCTGAGGAAAAGACCTGGCATAGTTACCAGTGCTATACATGGCCGTGCTTATTTGCACAGAAATACAGTGGGGACGGAAAGTATTCAGACCCCCTTACATTTTTCACTCTTTGTTATATTGCAGCCATTTGCTAAAATCATTTAAGTTCGTTTTTTTCCTCATTAATGTACACACAGCACCCCATATTGACAGAAAAACACAGAATTGTTGACATTTTTGCAGATTTTTCCGTCCCCACTGTATAAGTATCAGTGGGAACGTTTGCACTGGCGCATGTTCACATACACACCTGCTGCCAAAACTGGTGCCGAACCCTCTATATAAGACCAGTGGTTGCACTTAGGGTTTGCTGGATGATATTCAGCTACCAGTACTCCTTGCTCCAGTGTATCCTGCATTCCTTGGACCTCCTGTTACTGACCCGGCTTGTCTCTGTACTTTCCTGCTGCTTGACTCCTGGTTTTGACTCCCGCTTGCTCTAAAGAACTCTGCCTCTCCTGCCTTACCATGTATGACTCTGGCCTGTTACCTTACTACTCTTCTGCCTGCTCCACCTGATTTCCGTGTATGGCCTTTGCTAGTGTTCCTGACCACACTTCTTCAGCCCAGCCCTGCCAGTCTGACCACGCTTCTACCTCGGGTGCCATCCTGCTTGTGGCCGCTGCCTTGGTACTGCTGCATCTCCAAGGGCAACAGAGGTCCTGCCATCAGTCCTGACAGCTATCCGGTGGACACTGCTGCTAACAACCTCCAGCAGAAATACTTAAAAGGCACCTGTGCTTCTTTGAGCCGTGCACTCCCTGTTCTCACGTTCAGGGGTTGTCGGTGCTCAGCCACAAGGGAAGCCCTCTCGTCAAGTTTGCCTCAGACCAGGAACCTGACAAGAATGTTTTTTCCTAACAAAAGTGGATTTACTCTTTAAATAATTTCATAACAATCTTGTACCTGGAAAATGAACACTACAAGTTGCTAAGTCATGTTTTTTGATTCACTGAGTACTCTTGCAGAGCACTCTTAGGGCCATGTCATATCCAGGGAGTGACTGGCAAGTTGTCATCATTCCTCACCCTCCTTGTGTGAGCAGATGTAGTGCATTCAGGTCAGATTGGTTTAGAACACTGACACTCTTCTAGCCAGAGAGTTACTTTGCAGTGGATTGCCAGAGGCTGCTATCAAGACACATTTAGGTATTAAAACTTTAAATAAAAAATTTTTTTTTTTTTTATTTTAAAAGAAAACATCTTAAAATGTAATTGTGGGGGCGTGGCCTGGACGTCATGGTGTGAGGAGCACTGACCGAGAGCTCTGCTTGCTATAGATCTGTATCTGGATATCCTGGGGTATTTCTTATAGACTTTAATCTAAAATCGGATCAGACATTACATCAGGACACTGGACAGCATGTCTCCTACAAAAAAGGCGAGCGATACGGCCCGTGAAACTGGCTAAATATCGACTTCGAGATAAGGGGGCCACTGAAGAAAATGGCGAACATTTTCAATTAGGGGTGTACTCACTTTTGTTGCCAGCAGTTTAGACATTAATGGCTGAGTGATGAGTTATTTTGAGGAGACAGCAAATTTACACTGTTATACAAGCTGTACACTCACTACTTTACATTGTAGCAAAGTGTCATTTCTTCAGTGTTGTCACATGAAAATATATAATAAAATATTTACCAAAATGTGAAAAATGTGAGGAATGTACTCCCTTTTGTGAGATGCTGTATATATATATATATATATATATACACTATATTACCAAAATTAATGGGCGCCTGCCTTTACATGCACATGAACTTTAATGCCATCCCAGTCTTAGGTCTATAGGGTTCAATATTGAGTTGGCCCACCCTTTGCAGCTATAAAAGCTTCAACTCTTCTGGGAAGTCTGTCCACAAGGTTTAGGAGTGTGACTATGGAAATGTTTGACCATTATTCCAGACGTGCATTTGTGAGGTCAGGCACTGATGTGGACGAGAAGGCCTGGCTCACAGTTTCCATCCACTCTAATTCATCCCAAAGGTCTTGAGGGTTGAGGTCAGGACTCTGTGCAGGCCAGTCACGTTCCTCCACCCCAAATTTGCTCATCCATGTCTTTATGGACCTTTATGGGATTATGGTGTGGGGTTGTTTTTCCTGGGTTGTGCTTGGCCCTTTAGTTCCAGTGAAGGGAACTCTTAAGGCATCAGCATACAAAGACATTTTGGACAATTTCATGCTCCCAACTTTGTGGGAACAGTTTGGGGATGGCCCCTTCCTGTTCCAACATGACTGCGCAACAGTGTGCAAAGCAAGGTCCATAAAGACATGGATGAGTAAGTTTGGGGTAGAGGAACTTGACTGGCCTGCACAGAGTCCTGACCTCAACCCAATAGAACAACTTTAGGATGAATTAGAGCGGAGACTGCGAGCCAGGCCTTCTTGTCCACATCAGTGCCTGACCTCACAAATGCACTTTTGGAAGAATGGTCAAACATTTCCATAGATGCTGTGTGTCATATAGACCAATTTCCCTTTTGAATTATGATTTTAAAGTCCTGGCTAAGGTATTAGCCATGAGATTGACAACATTTTTACCATCCTTGGTTAGTATTGACCAAACTGGCTTTGTCCCAGGGAAATCGACAGACATTAATCTGCATAGAGTATTGACACACTTGCAGCTCCCCCCTGAGGAGTCAGCTTCCAGGGTCCTGGTTATGGTGGATGTAGAAAAAGCATTAGACTCTGTGGATTGGGTCTACATGTCAGCTGTGCTAAAGGTGCTGGGTTTTGGGCCACGTTTCCATAACTGGATCAAGATCCTTTATAAGGCTCCTCTGGCACAGATTAAATTGGGCGGAGAGTTGTCTGAATCGTTTTCTATTGGCAGGGGGACCAGACAAGGGTGCACGTTGTCCCTGGCATTATTTGCGCTAATGATGAAGGCAATAGCCCAAGCCATACGTAATTCTCCCCTTATTAAAGGTATACCGGTAGGTACTATCATTGAAAAAGTGGCGCTATACGCTGATTACATTATCCTTTTTTTGAAAGACCCAGTCCTTCTCTTAAGGAAGCTCTGGCCTGGCTTTCCTTGTATTCTCACTTGACAGGCCTGAAGGTTAACTAGAATAAATCATTCATCCTGCCCATTAAAGAGAGGCAGAGGTCATGGTCGACCCAGACTTGCCATTACGGTGGACTTCTGCCAAATATTCGGGGGTAGTGATCTCCTCTAAAGCATCAGATTACACTAACCTGAATTTATTACCGCTATTGAATCTAACAAAGCAGCGATTGTCAGCATGGTCCCATCTCCCCTTCTCCCTCATGGGCAGCATTAATCTCATAAAAATGAAGTTGCTCCCCTCTATATTGTGTATCCTTTGTCATGCCCCGGTATGGATCCATGGGAAATACTTTAGGCAATTTCAGTCTGTAATGGCCTCATTTCTATGGGGCTCACAATGGCCTAGGTTTCGGTTGGCAATACTACAAAGACCATGGACTGAGGGTGGACTGGCATGTCCAAATCTATTTACTTATTACCTTGTCGCCTTACTTGCCTGGGCACACAACTGATTGGTAGCAGACGAGATCAATGCTGCTGTAGTGCTTGAGGCAGCACAGCTGGGTTCTTACAAAGCATTACGTAATATGCTATACAGAGGCCCGTCAGCCCTATTTCCAATTACCCATTCCATAAGAGCCGTTGTTAGGGCACGGCAATTGTTACATCCAGTGTCACTTTTTCACCCCATACAACGCTGTGGCATAATCCCTCTCTTAAGCAATTTTCCATGTTCCCTGACCCTATTGTGTGGGCTTCTAAGGGGATAAAATATCTTAACCAAATTTGTGAAGCGGGCGTTCTCCAGACATTTGACACCCTTGAATTGAAATATGCTCTCCCTAATTCATACTTGTTCAGATACTTGTTCAGATACCTCCAGTTGCGACATGCCTTTCAGCTGGAATTTGGTAATCAGTCTGTAACCATCACATTATCAAGAATTGAGTCCCTATTACGAGAAGATATTCTAGAGAAACCCCTCTCTTTCATTTATAAGATACTTTAACCCACTATACACGATGGTCTTGAAAAGCGGAGGTCCCAGAGGATTCAGAGGATTGGGATTATCCCATGCAATGCTTGGTCTCAGCCATAGACAGGCTAATACAATTTATGATTCTTCATAGAGTTTATCTAACTCCTCAGGTTACATAAGATTTATCCCTCACACTCCTCTCAATGCTGGTGCTGTACGGCAGATCCTGCCACATTTTTATTATTATTATTATTATTATACAGTATTTATATAGCGCCAACAGTTTATGTAGCGCTTTACAACTTGAGGGTAGACAGTACAAATACAATACAATTTGATACAGTAGGAATCAGAGGGCCATGTGTTTTGGAAGTGTCTGGGTATAAAACTATTCTGGTCCAAAATTTCTCAGTGTATCTGTACAGTTACCACCATTTCTGTACTATTATCTATTGACGTTTGTATTTTAAGTCTAGTTCATTTATTAGCTACCTCTAGGGCTATGAGAACTCTGATAGGCCTTTTATTGTTTTATGCACGCAAGTATTTACTCCTTAATCGGAAATCTTCACAGACCCCTACTTTAGATTATTGGAAGTCTGTAGTCAACAAAATGATCCCATTTCTAGGAGATGCCCTAGAAAAAACTCCAAGGTATGGGATATCTGGACAGATTCCAGGGATACTGTTGTATCATTGGCAACGCCTCAATAATGTGCACTGCCTTGCTTCTAAGTACCTGTTTTCGCTTGGTTCTGTAAACTGTGGGAATGTTTTTCTGACATCTACTTAGCACCTTCCAGCAGTTTTAAATGAGGTTACTTTGGGCTTTTGTTACCAGCTTTTAAGTTTTATGTGTTTTGGTTATTGTCACCCTGTTCTCTGTTTTTCCAAGCATGGGTATAGGCTTTGTTTTGTAACCTCCACCCCTTCTAAATTCAATAAAAAATTAGCAGAAAAAAACATTCCCATAGTCACACTCCTAAACGTTGTGGACAGCCTTCCCAGAAGAGTTGAAGCTGTTATAGCTGCTACGGACTAAGAATGGGATGCCATTAAAGTTCATGTGCGTGTAAAGGCAGGTGTCCCAATACTTTTGGTAACACAATGTGTGTATATACATATATATATATTGCATATATACATGAAGTGTGACAATTTAATTCCTGGAATGGACTGGAAAAAAGAAAAAAATTGTGATGGAGAATTCAGTTGTCAGGCCAGAGTTCCGGTCTTTTCCTCTGAACAGATTCCCAAGTAACAATGTTGACCGTTGTATCATGGTCTATGAACTTGCGGTGAACTATCTATTGTGATAGAAAAAAACACACCAGCATGAGTGTACAAGGATTCACACTCTGTCCACATTTGCATCCATCCATTGTTTTTTTGGCTGCCCACTTCTTGTGTCATCATGGACCACTTATACCATTTAAATACACTTGATTTCTTCATGGGATGTTCACCATAAGCCTGTTGTAACAGAGATAAAGTTTCACTGGCACTGTTGCCAATTTTCACACAAAATGTGATGTTAAACTGCTGCTCCAGATTCCTGTGACTTATTTTTCGCTAACAGCACAACACACACATGGGTTATTCCTTCCACTACTCTGTAAATACTGAGTCAACTGGTCTTCGACCCAGGCGTTTGCAAGTTAGAACATGTCAGAACACTCGAGTGCGAATGTTTGTGTGAATCACCACCATAGTGCTACGCTGTGGCCATTCCGGGAATTAAATTGTCACACCTCATTTATACTGTATGTAAATATAGTATATACTGTATGAATTCAAAGTGGAGTTCCACCGAAAAGTGGAACTTCGGCTCGTTGTACTCCTTCCCTCCTCAGGTGCGACGTTTGGCACCCTTCGGGGGGGGAGCAGGATACCTGTCTTTCACAGGTATGCTTTCCCCATTTTCGGGAGCCTCAGCCGTGGGTATTGATGTCACGGCTGGGGCTCCCTCCTCATACCCTGTCGCCAGGCCAGTAGGTGAGAGGAGTGGAGCCTTGCGCATGCACAGTAGGGTTCCCGGAGTGAAGCCGAAAGGCTACACTCCCGGGTTCCCTTACTCGCAATGGAGGCGGCATGCACCCAACAGCTGATGGAAACATCAGCTGCGGTGCCAACATCGCTGGACTCTAGGACAGGTAAGTGTCCGATTATTAAAAGTCAGCAGCTGCAGAATGGGCAGACCTCCACTTTAAGCACAGACATCTCCCCCCATATCTACAACTGAACACATAGAGACCGCGTGAAACAAGGTATGGTAAGTCAGTAGGGGTCCATTTACACCAGAAGGCAGCGCACCACAACACACGTTTTTGTACTTTAATGCGCATTGTGCTGGACGGCCTATTCAAAATCAATGGGCTGTCAATGCACCTTAACCGCTTGCCGACCAGCCGCCGCAGTTGTACTGCGGCAACATGGCTTGGCTGCGCAAATCGCCGTCATGTTACGTCGCTTCTATATCTGGCCACTAGGGGCACGCGCGAGTGCCCGACGGTCACGATCACCGCCGGGCTCCTGTGATCGCTCAGGGCACATGGTTCTCTGAGGGGAGAACAGACAGATCGTCTGTTCATAGAGTATGAACAGCGATCTGTCATCTCCCCTACACAGACCCCTCCCCCCTTCAGTTAGAACACACAATAGGGAACACATTAACCCCTTGATCGCCCCCTAGTGGTTAACCCCTTCACTGCCAGTGACATTTTTACAGTAATCAATGCATTTTTATAGCACTGATTGCTAAAAATGCCAATGGTCACAAAAATGTGTCAAAATTGTCCGACGTGTCCGCCTTAATGTTGCAGTCCTGATAAAAATCGCAGATCGCCGCCATTACTAGTAGAAAAAAAATCAATAATAAAAATGCCATAAAACTATCCCCTATTTTGTAGATGCTATAACCATAGGTGTGCGCAGCCTATTGCATTAGGGTGTGCACCCCAAAGTTCCAACAAACATAAATGCCACCTTCTGTCACAGGAAGGGGGCTCTGGTGGTGGGAGGCAGTCGATTGGGAGCATAATATGGTACACCCTAAATACTGGTGTAACGTGTTCCTAAAGTTGAACCTAGACTTTTATATAATGGGGGCATTTACACTGGCCACTGGCACCCTTGACCACCCACCATGGGGTAAAAACATGGCCAATGCTGTGTGATTTGTTTGCACCGCAGTGCACATTGTGGTGCATCATAATGCAGCTTGCGTATTGCAGTTGCTTTAAATTCTATTCAGAATAAGCCTGTCAGTTGTGCTGCAGTGCTCCTTTCTCTGTCCAATTACATGATGGGGGGAGGGGGTGACTGAAGCAGAGAAAAATATGGTCTCCTGACTTGCCCAACAGGGCTGTGCTGGGTAAATCTCAAGATTGGATAGACAGAAATACAAAACTGTGGACAGGTAAAACAGACCCCTTATATGGTTCATATCAGTACATTAGGGTGTTTGCCTAGATTTCAGATTTCAATTCATCTTAATAAAAAATAGTGAATAGAAATAAAATGTGTGAAAAAACAATTCTTTGCTTTCTTGAAAGGATCTTTTATACACATTTACTCAAAAAAACAACAACATTTAAGAGTCCATTCGCACTAGCACAAACTCCAAAGTTTTACGATTTCCAGTGCGACTCTAAGTGCAGTTTTGATCCGACTTTACACTCAATGGACCTTAGCCGTCTCAAAAGTCTCACCCAAGTAGTGCAGGCACCTTTTTAAAATCGCGGCGACTTTAAGTCGCACTGATCTGAACAAGAGCCATTGAAAAGAATAGGATGCGACTTGTCATGCAACTTGTCAAGTCCAACGTCGCATGACAAGTCTCACAAGTGCCAGTGGAGCCTAAAACATGCTAATTTTGTAATAAATTGTAACAAAATATTTTGTAACGAAATACAGTACGATTTTTATTTTTGCAATGCAACAGCATCATCTAGTGGTAAAGAATGTGTAGTGCTTTCATATTGTGTTATTCCTGAAAGGAATCCTATACCAAAAGACGTATTCTTTGCCAACCTCTCCCTGTGAAAATTCTAATCGCTGGGTGTAATATGGATTCCTTACCTCAACTTTGTCAGACGATCTCTTCAATATTAATAAAAATGTTCAAATGAAAAAAATAAATAAAAAAATATTCATTGCTTGGTGTGATATTGTGATTTCCAAAGGTCATTTTTTAGGTTAGAGCTACCTATGCAATTTTTAAGTAGCTCAATTGTGCTGCCAAAATCTCTAGTGATTAATCAATAATAGTGATTGATCACTAAAGAGACCGAACTAACAGCTCCCTATAGTAAAAGCTGCAGAAATTGCTTGCATTAATCATTTTGTGTATGTAACAAAAATGTATGTGTCTAATAAGCCCACATATAGCATTTCCTGGTACATATAGCAGTTACCTTCGGTAGGTGACCAATACCCCCAGATATAATGTAGTGTTGTTTTGAATAATCTGTGCTCATACAATTCTTTGCCCACCTCCTAGGCCACATGTGTCAAACACAAGGCCAGCTGGCCAAATCCAGGCCATTTCATGTGGCGCTCGCACCTGTCCTGCAGCTGCAGGGGAGCTGCAACCCTTCTCTGGTCCTCCTCCAGACCCTGCGCTTTCCCAGCAATACCCCCAGCTTCTTCCCAGCAGCAGAAAAGGGTGACTGGGGAACACTGTGATGTAAGGGAGGGTGGAGGACTCTTGACTTCTGATGGTGGGGGTGCTCTTGACATCTGGTGTAAGGAGGGGAGGGGTACTCTGAACATCTAGTCTTACAGATACAACCAACCCTTTGAGGGCAAACATAATTCTGATGCGGCCCGTGATGAAATTGAGTTTGACACCCTGTCCTAAGCTGTACATATATGGTACAATCAAATTGTACAGTCTCCTTTGGGCCTACCACTGATGGATAGGTGTGCTTGAGTTTATCTTTATAATGCATGGTGTTGGTGTGACTAGAGGGATTGTATAGTGTATGGCTTGAGTTATACACAATTTTAGAAAATATTTTACTTATTTACTTAACAAGAAATCTTAGGTTAATGACATTTATTGGAATGTCATTTATTCATATTGGGTCCTTTTTTTAATCAGGATGTATTATTATGTTACTGTTTCTAATCCAGGAACTGAAATTGTATGTTTTGTTAGTCATATCAAATTTAGCACCCTCTTAGGTAGGTGCTAGAGACAGAGTATAGTTTTGGGGTTTCCCTGCTTAAAAGGGGGGCTGTTAGGCAAATTTAGGTGCTCTCTGCCTACCAGGGAGCAATGATCCATTGATAGGGTCTGCTCAGTGTGCTCAAATGCTGCTCATATTGTCTGTCTGTTTCACACTGGTCCAATATGACAAGGCATATTGAACGGAGGGAGGAAACCTGACAAATGGGAGCATAGGCGTAGTTACAGCCCTGGCCATTGGCAGAAGAAGGTGCCTCAAGGCATGCTGGGTGACTGTATATATGCCAAGGGCATTTGTGCTCGATGTTTTTCGGCTGGAGAGGGGTCGCGGAGGGAGGGGGCTGCTGCCCCTCTTCTGTACAGGCTGCTATGCAGCCTCAGGTAGTCGACCTGAGGGCCGGAGCTGCAGAAGCTGCAACCCAGATGTCCTGCACAGCTGACTAGAAGGGAGACACATCTGGGAGGATCTGTTCCTGACTACTGTGAGTACAGATCTGCATCTAGTGGCCTGTTCTGTGAGGGCCATCCCTTACGGCTAGTGAAGTGAGTGGACGGGTGTCAGCCAAAGGGGATACTGGTGAGTGTCCTGAAGAAGAGAGGTGCATTGAGTCTGCTGCCAGAGCAAGCAAAGGACTTATTGTCCTACACAGGTATAGTGTGGTCCAGCAGGGAATCTGTTATTCAATTTATTTTAATGGGGTCAAGTGAGAGTTGTCCTCATCTGTGCAAGTTGGAGTATCCCACTAATCCCTTCTCCTATCCAAGTTTTACCAATAAATGCCAAAAAAAAAAAAATACCCTAGACCAGTGGTTCTCAACTCCGGTCCTCAGGACCCACTAACAGGCCAGGTTTTAAGTATTACCTTGGGGAGATGCAGACTAGAATACTGCAATCACTGAGAAGCAAATTATATCACCTGTGATGTATTTTAGCTATCTTGCAAACCTGGCCTGTTAGTGGGTCCCGAGGACAGAAGTTGAGAACCACTGCCCTAGACTGATCCTACACCGGCCAAAGACTGGAACCCAGAGGATTCTGGGGAGAAGATGCAGGCACTGGCGAGGGACCTCATGGGTGTTGGACCATTGGAACCAAGATAAGTTTTTGCCTTTAGTTCAGCTTTAAGTCTTATACATCCAATACTGTTGAGTATTTGGTTTTAACTATGACCCTGAGGAGGTGGCATTTTTGGACCCCCAAAGCACACTGGCTACTCTTAGGTTTGTCCTCCTGACTTTTATTAGAATAAAGCTGTATCTGTTGTGGTGCTCTAATTTACATTTTGTTTCATTACACTAATAACCAAGGAGACCATTGGATCCTCTGGGGTGTAGAAGTTGCCTGCCCAGCAACTATTTACATCAATATCATTACTTTAACCACTTGCCAACCCGTTCACAGTAAATGTACTTTGATGTGGCAGCAGCTGCAGGCACCGCAACATACTGGTAGCTTGCAGTGTGCATACATACCTGGGGTGTGCAGCGGCATGATTCCGTAACTGTGAGTGGCCCAGGTATCAAGTGATCGCTACGATTGAACCTAATGTCTCTGTATAACCAAAGATCAGGCGTCATATGTCCATCAACTTCTTCCTGTTATTCCTCTCTTTATCCTTCCTCTGAATCCAAGCTTCCTTTACAGTGATCGCAACAAAAATAAATATAATATAGTGCAGTATGCTCAAACCCCCATGCCTCCACTTTACTGGAGTTTGGAGTGTGTGAGATGAGATACAGCTACAGTAACATATTATATAAAGGTGAGAGGCTTTCTATCTGAATATCATTTTTGGAAAACAATATTGCACTATATTGGTATTTTTATTTTTGGGAAAACCGTGTGGATCTTAATGCGAGATGGCTATTGAAGCACGGACACAAGGTGGCTCAGCGCTGAGGAGAATCGGATAGCTGTTGATTGGACATACACCAAGTATATGAAGGGTAAGGGTATATAAAGAAGAACACTGCAGAACAAATACACATATGGTTATTTATTGACACTGAATTTTATTGATAAAGTGAGCACTTACAATAGGATAAGATTTAAGGCATGGTGGGTTGAGCATACTACACTATATTTCTTTTTTTGAGATCACTGTGAAGGAAGATTGGATTCAGAGGAAAGAAAAATAGAAGAATAACAGGTTGATGGACATATGACGCCTGATTTTCGGTTATACAGTACAGAGACGTTATTGAACTTATTATCTTGGAGTTTTAGAGCACTGGTTACTTTTATTATCGATACCTTTTTCTGTAAGGGGAACAGATTGATTACTGCTGCTAAGGGAAGAAACGTTGATTACAGTAGAGGTGAGGCGTTGGACATTCCTGTTTTATTTAATAGCTTCCACTGTGTTCTCCCGACGGAGGGATGTGGGGAGCCGTCCCTATCGGGAGAACACAGTGATTATTGCCAGCGGCAATAACCACTGGCATTAATCACATGTAAATATTCGACATGCGGGGGTTGTACTCAAGTCAATCGACAGATCGAAGTGGGTACAGTCAGCCTGCCCTTAGATGGTTCGAATCTCAGCTGGTCCCTGCTGAACCGGCTGAGATGCAAACCGTCCATGGTCAGCTTTATTAAAAGTAACTGAAGGTTTCTCATAACTGGCAACTGTTAATTGTTTGTACTATGTAATTGAAGTGAGAAAATTGCCACCCTCTGTCAATAATGCAGTTTTTAAAAAAAAAAAAAAACCTTAATAAATATTAATGAACAAAAAAATATCCATCTCTACATCAATGTCAGAGCATAGTGGGCACAATACTGTAAATCTCTCTGGTTCTTGATTGCGAGTGGGGACCTGGGGTATCAGAAACAGAAGGAATTAAGAGCCAGCAACTACAGTATGTAAACTGTTGGCTGTTTGCTTTCAAAAGGGAGGATGTTTATTAACCGCTTCAGCCCCGGAAGATTTTACCCCCTTCCTGACTAGAAGACTTTTTACAATTTGGCGCTGCGCTGCTTTAACTGGTAATTACGCGGTCAAGCAATGCTGTACCCAAACAAAATGTGCGTCCTTTTTTTCCCACATATAGACTGTCTTTTGGTGGTATTTGATCACCTCTGCGGTTTTTATTTTTTGCAATATAAACGAAAAAAGACCGAAAATTGTGAAAAAAAAAAATGACATTTTGTACTTTTTGTTAGAAAAAAAAAAATACAATAAATTCAATTTTAGTCATACATTTGGGCCAAAAAGCATTCAGCCACATATCTCGGTTAAAAAAAAAAAAAAATCAATAAGTGTATATTTATTGGTTTGCGCAAAAGTTATAGCGTCTACAAACTAGGTTAAATTTTCTGGAATTTACGCAGCTTTTAGTTTATGACTCTCTTTTTTCTTGAGGTGCTAAAATGGCAGGGCAGAACAATTAACCCCAAATGACCTCATTATGGAAAGTAGACACCCCGAGAAATTTGCTGAGAGGCTTGTTGAGCACATGGAATATTTTATTTTTTTGTCACAATGATTGAAAAATGAAAAAAATTTTTACACAAAGTTGTCACTGAAATCATATATTGCTCAGACATGCCATGGGTATAAGTGAAATTACACCACAAAATTCATTCTGCTGCTTCCCCTGAGTACGGGGATACCACATGTAGGACTTTTTGGCAGTCTAGCCGCGTACGGGACCCCGAAAACCAATCACCGCCTTAAGGATTTCTAATGCCCCGTACACACAGTCGGACTTTGTTCGGACATTCCGACAACAAAATCCTAGGATTTTTTCCGACGGATGTTGGCTCAAACTTGTCTTGCATACACACGGTCACACAAAGTTGTCGGAAAATCCGATCGTTCTGAACGCGGTGACATAAAACACGTACGTCGGGACTATAAACGGGGCAGTGGCCAATAGCTTTCATCTCTTTATTTATTCTGAGCATGCGTGGCACTTTGTGCGTCGGATTTGTGTACACACGATCGGAATTTCCGACAACGGATTTTGTTGTTGGTAAATTTTATATCCTGCTCTCAAACTTTGTGTGTCGGAAAATCCGATGGAAAATGTGTGATGGAGCCTACACACGGTCGGAATTTCCGACAACAAGGTCCTATCACACATTTTCCGTTTGGAAAATCCGACCGTGTGTTCGGGGCATAAGGGTGTAAATTTTTGATTTCACTCCTCACTACCTATAACAGTTTTGAACGCCATGAAATTCCCAGATAGCACAAACGCCCCCCCCCCCCCCCCCACATGACCCCATTTTGGAAAGTAGACACCCCAAGCTATTTGCTGAGAGGCATGTTGAGTCCATGGAAAATTTTTTTATTTTGCCACAAATTTCTGGAAAATGACTATAACTTTATTTTAATTTTTTTTCAGAAAGTAGTCAATAAATGATATATTGCTCAAACATGCCATGGGCATATGTGAAATGACACCCCAAAATACATTCTGCTGCTTCTCGGGAGTATGGGGATACCACATGTGTGAGACTTTTTGGCAGCCTAGCCGCATACAGGTCCCCAAATCCAAGCACCACCTTCAGGCTTTCTAAGGGCATAAATTCTTACCTATCACAGTTTTGGAGGCCATGAAATTCCCAGATAGCACAACCACCCCCCAAAAAAAAAAAAAAATGACCCCATTTTGGAAAGCAGACACCCCAAGCTATTTGCTGAGAGTTGAAATATTGTTGGAATATTTTATATTTTGTTTTGCTACAAGTTTCGGGAAAATTACAATACTTTTTTCTTTTTTTTTGAGTGAAATCACCATTTTACGCCATTGGAAAGCCTGAAGGCGGTGCTTGGTTCTAAAAGTCCTACATATCTGTTATCCCCGTGCTCAGGAGAAGCAGCAGAATGTATTTTGGGGTGTAATTTCACATATGCCCATGGCATGTTTGAGCAATATATCATTTAGTGACAACTTTGTGAAAGAAAAAAAAGAATTGTCATTTTCCCGAAACTTGTGGCAAAATATAAAATACTCCATGGACTCAACATGCCTATCAGCAAATAGCTTGGGGTGTCTACTTTTCAAAAAGGGGTCATTTAGGGGGTTTTTTGACCTGTCCTGGTATTGTATGTACAACATTAGAAGCTTATGTCACACATCACCCACTCTTCTAACCACTTGAAGACAAAGCCCTTTCTGACACATTTTGTTTACATGGAAAACATTTTGTTTTTTGCTAGAAAATTACTCTGAACCCCCAAACTTATATTTTTTAAAGCAAAGGCCCTACAGATTAAAATGGAGATTGTTGCAAAAAAAATTTTCACATAGTATTTGCGCAGCGATTTTTCAAACGCAATTTTTTGGGGAAAAAAAACACTTTTTTGAATTTCAATGCATTAAAACACACTAAATTGCCCAAATGTTTGATAAAGTATAAAAGATGATCTTATGCCGAGTACATAAATACCAAACACGACACGCTTTAAAATTGCACGCAACCGTGCAGCGGCGACAAACTACATACATTTTAAAAAGCCTTTACAGGTTACCACTTTAGATTTACAGAGGAGGTCTACTACTAAAATTACTGCCATGATCTGACATTCTTGGTGATATCTCACATGCATGGTGCAGGTGCTGTTTATATATGACACGAGACCGACGCTTGCGCGCAAGCATGAGGGTACAGGGGTGCTTTTTTTTATTTATTTTGCTTTCTTATTTTATTTTTACACTGTTCCTTTCATTTTTTTTTTTTGAAAAGCCTATAGCAATAGGTAGTGACAGTTATGCCCTGTACACACGGTCGGACTTTGTTCGGACATTCCGACAACAAAATCCTCTGATTTTTTCCGACGGATGTTGGCTCAAACTTGTCTTGCATACACACGGTCACACAAAGTTGTCGGAAAATCCAATTGTTCTAAACGCGGTGACATAAAACACGTACGTCGGGACTATAAACGGGGCAGTGGCCAATAGCTTTCATCTCTTTATTTATTCTGAGCATGCGTGGCACTTTGTCCGTCGGATTTGTGTACACACGATCGGAATTTCCGACAACGGATTTTGTTGTCGGGAAATTTTATATCCTGCTCTCAAACTTTGTGTATCGGAAAATCCAATGGAAAATGTGTGATGGAGCCTACACATGGTCGGAATTTCCGACAACAAGTTCCTATCACACATTTTCCGTCGGAAAATCCGACCGTGTGTACGGGGCATAACTCTTTTTAAAAAGAAAATTGGGTCTATTAGACTCTAGATCTCTCCTCTGCCCTCAAAGCATCTGACCACACCAAGATCGGTGTGATAAGATGCTTTCCCAATGGCGCTGTTTAAATCTGGCGAAGCCGAAGTCATGAAATGCTCGTAGCTTCTGGTTTCTTAGGCCATAGAGATCATTTAAGCCATTCTGATCTTCGATCAGCTCTATGGTCAGATGGTGGAGCCACCAGCTGCATTATCAGGTTCCCCGGTGGGACAGGAGAGCCCAGAGAAAACCAAGGAAGATGATGGGAGGGAGGGGATGTTCCCTCCCTCTGCTTGTAAAAGCAGTCTAGCGGCTAAATAGCCACTAGGATTGCTTTTACATGAAAGCCGACTGCTGGCTGAAAAAAACAATACCAAGATGATACCTAAACTCGCAGGCATCATTCTGGTATAAGCACTCAAAGTCCAGCAACATACCAGTCTGTTGCTGGTCCTTGTTGGGCATATATTGTAATGTTCTTTTTTTTCATGCAGCCTGTGGGCTAAAAAAAAAAAATATATGCCGAAGCATGGGGGCAATCCTCCCCTAATGTTAGGGAAAAATCACCCCAAATGTTAGAGGCAAATTGCCCCTCCACCCCTGCCCCCATGCTTTGGCATATTTGCTTTTTTTTTTTTAATTGTGGTGGTGAAATCACCTCCTACAGCACTAGAGTCGCATATTTACGTATCGTGAGAGCAAACGCTGCAGCTGAATGGCGTGCCTGAAAAGAAAATAATGGTTAACAATAAAATACAGTAAACAGTAAAGTATAAAAGAATTACATACCTGAAAAGCAAACATGATAAAACATAGTAACATAGTAAACATAGTAAAAAGAGCAGAACAATAGAGAGGGAATAGAGAGAGAGCAATAAAACAACAACTATTTTTGGCTTTTTTATTTTATATTTTTTTTTTACACTTTTTTTTGTAACTGTAATGGTTCAGGGTCCGGGTCTCTCAAAATGCAATGGCATCTTTGGAAACCCTGTGAAAGTGTACTCTAGACTGTGCCGTGCTGTACCCTGCGCTAATATTCCACTAGTGTGTGGTAGCGTTCGAAACATTCACCAATGCAAAGACCAGGACAGGAGGGACAATAATAGCGGGTGTCACGCCTATATCCGTACTTGCTACAGACACAACATCTTCTTTGGGGTGATCATTGGGTAGAGGTACCAGGGAGGACATGCGAAAAATGCCTCTCATGCAGCCGGCTCACTGCATTTGCGTTGGGAAGGTGGGGCACAGCATCATCTGGAAACAGAAGGGCTGTGATGATCTCTTCCTGGAATTAAGGAAGGATCCAGTTCGTCCTGACGCTTTGTATAGCACATAAGTGTTCAGCAGAGCCAATTGGAATAAGTGTACAGACACTTTTTTGTACCAGTGTCTGGCCTTACGGGCAATTAAGTATGGCGCCATCAACTGGTCGTTGAGGTCCACCCCTCCCATATTAAGGTTGTATTCGTGGACACAGAGGGGTTTCTCCACAACACCAGTCGCCGTAGAAATTTGGACTGTCGTATCTGCGTGAAGGGGGGACAGAACGAAAACATTCCATGTATCCCTCCACTTCACTGCGAGCAAATTATTACTTCTCAAGCAGGCTCTCTCCCCCAGCCAAAGACGGGAATCTGCAAGCCGCTGGGGTAAGCCCCGGTGATAAGATCGCACGGTGCCACATGCGCCAATTCCACAATCAAAAAGGTGACTAAAAAGTGTCACGCTCGTGTAATAATTGTCCACGTACAAGTGGTACCCCTTTCCAAATAAGGGTGACACCAAGTCCCACACAATCTTACCAGTGCTTCCTATGTAGTTTGGGCAGTTCTCCGGCTCCACGTGACTATCTTTTCCCTCGTAAACCATAAAACTATATGTATAGCCTATAAATAAAAAAATATAATGTTGCGCTAGAGTGTGCTAAACGTGCCCCTATCCCGGCACACACAGATATAGTACATATACAAATAATTACAGAGGTATCTGCCACACTTATATACTATATCGCATAAAATAAATAACCATAATGTGCACAAATAAACAGTGCATTTAGCATATAAAGTAATAATACTATGATAATAATAATATAATCAATAATTACTTATTGCTTCAAATATAATTCATAAGTGCAAACAAATGCTAAAAAGTGACATGTGTCAACCAAAAAGTGCTAAGTGTCCCGCAATGCATATGCTTAATAAGCCATCATGAACTAAATAAATATATATTGAAAAAAAGTCCTTCAAAGAAGTACTGATAAGTGATCTTCAGTGATGATGTGTTCAAACGTGCTTAAAATCCACGTGCCGCAGCATGCGATGGTGAAACAAAGGTGACCCCCCCAAGGTAATACGCTCACCTTAGAGGATGTGACTGAGTCGCTAGACAAAGTCAGGAAACACCCTGGGCTCTATGTGGATTACAGGCTCCAGCACGGGCTCATACAATAAACAGGAAAAAAGAAAGGGGACCATAGTGTGATATCGTTTAAGATGTTTATTCCAAGGATAGATAAAAAAACTCTCCCCCAAAAGGGGGGTACTCACATTTTACAGGTGCGTCAGTGCACCACTCTGAACACACATATAATATGGTTGTATCAGTGAGGGTATGGAGTCCGTCCCAGCACCGACAGCTGCTGCTGCCTAACACTCCGTGGAGTCCAATCGGTATAATCGCACACAGCTGGACTCAAATGAAGGTGTAGAACCATCTCAAGGATGATCAGAAAAAATGTACAGCACCTCACAGCAAAGGGTCTGAATACTTAGGACCATGTGATATTTCAGTTTTTCTTTTTTAATAAATCTGCAAAAATGTCAACAATTCTGTGTTTTTCTGTCAATATGGGGTGCTGTGTGTACATTAATGAGGAAAAAAATTAACTTAAATGATTTTAGCAAATGGCTGCAATATAACAAAGAGTGAAAAATGTAAGGGGGTCTGAATACTTTCCGTCCCCACTGTATATTTATTTAGTTCATGATGGCTTATTAAGCATATGCATTGCGGGACACTTAACACTTTTTGGTTGACACGTCACTTTTTAGCATTTGTTTGCACTCATGAATTATATTTGAAGCAATAAAAAATTATTGATTATATTATTATTACTTTATATGCTAAATGCACATTATGGTTATTTATTTTATGCGATATAGTATATAAGTGTGGCAGATACCTCTGTACTTATTTGTATATGTACTATATCTCTGTGTGCTGGGATAGGGGCATGTTTAGCACACTCTAGCGCATCATTATATTTTTTTTATTAATTTGACATTTACACGTATTACAAGGCGTGATTTATGCATGCGGCTGTATAATGCTTATTTTTAGCACCAGGTTCATTGTGGCTCGTAGGATTTCTCATCTTGTGTTTGGTTATATGTTTAGCCTGTTGCCCTGTCACAGAGCTTATACATCTTGACCACATATCTAGCACGCTTGCTGGGAAGATACTGTTTGATTGACAAGCGGCCAGAAAACATAATCAGGGACTTATCAACGCAGACAACTTGATCGAGTACACAAGGCTGCAAACTGCTGGTTCAAGTGGTTTACGAGGGGCCGAATTTAGTGGAGCTGATCGTATTCAGGGTCACCACGAGGACAAGAGTTCATTGTCATTAAAATGCATGAACCGCAAGATCTGCTCGTATCTAGCCCTGGTCATGGAGGCAGTGAACACAGGTATATGGTGAATTGGGTCAGTGGACCAATATGGCTCTCTGCTCCATACGAGAGCCCTGCGGTTCTTGCACCTCAACAGCAGAACGGGGTCAGGTACGCCTGACCTTAGCAGGGACCACTACTCCGTCGTCAGAGCCATCTGTCAGGGTGGCGCTGCTGTCTACTGGATCGTATTCTGAGCCTGAATCTGACAGATAGGTGACTTCCGCTTCACTCTCATCTGTCATGCTCACAAACGTGTAGGCCTCTTCACTAGTGTACCTTCGATTGGACATTGTGGCCTCTAAATTTATGAGTACAACTAGTGAGACTCACAGGAAAAAAATAGCACCTGGTTGTCAGTGACTACTTCAATCGCTACCAAAAAAAACTGTTAGCGCTCGCAGGGACACAGGCCTGTCTCTTCGAACACTGCAGTTATGTGTTTTGTAAGTGACAGTAATCGACTGATACTGCACTTGGGTGGGCTGGGCTGAGCAGAGGGGATAAACGCAGGTGCTAGCAGGTATCTGGGCTGATCCCCGCTAACGCTGCGTTTTTGGGAACCCTAAATTACTGGGGACGCTAGTATAGATCAGATCAAAGATATTGATCCATTCGGACAGTATACTACTAAGGGAAGCATATGGTGCGTGCGTGGGTGTTAGCACTACTGGCACTAATCTGACGCTGCCTGGGGCGACGCAGACCCTAACTGATGTCACCCGCTGGGTGATCAGGGGGTTAAACCTTTATTAGGTAATATAGGGCGAGTACCCTGACGCTTTACAAAACAAACTAACCAGCGTCACCCGTGACACTAATACGGTGATCACTGGTGAAAGGGTTAACTAGGGGGCAATCAGGGGGTTAAAACCTTTATTAGGTAATATATGGGGGTACCTGACGCTATAAAAACCTGACGGTGAAACTAAGCAACTGGCTAACTAGCGTCACCCGTGACGCTAATACGGCAATCATAAAAAAGATCTATTAGTGATACTGAGACAGGGGGTGAAAGGGTTAACTGGGGGCGATCACGGGGTTAAACCTTTATTAGGGGGGTACCCTAGACCTACCTGGGCCTACTACTAACTGTCCTAGAACTGATTAGAGTCACAAATGACACCAATGCAGTGATCATTGAAAAATCTGAAAACTGCAATTGGTGACACTGCGACAGGGAGTGAAGGGGTTAACTGGGGGGGGGGTGACAAGTGTGCCTACGTGTACTGTGTCAGTGCAACTCACTGTAAGACATCCCTCTCTTCGGAACAGAAAAGAATTCCAGAGAGGGAGATGACATCACTTCCCCTTCCTGTGTTTACACTTACAGGCAGAGGAAGCATTTTCATTCACCAGAACCGATCAGCAGGTCCAGGCCAGAAATCATTGGCCTGGACCTGAAGACTAATCGGTTATACAACGAATCAGATCACCGCGGGCATGGGTACGTGCACACCCACGCCACTTTGCTGACGTATATCGGCGTGAGCTGGTCGGAAAGTGGTTAACTGACAATTGTGCGGTCATGCATTGCTGTACCCAAACAAACTGACTTGTTTTAGAGACTGTGGGGAGTCTGGCTTATACCTCCACGTCTGGGGGACCTGCTCGGTGTTGCGATCCTTCTGGGCCTAAATACTTTTAATTTTTTCTAATTTGTTCAATTCTGATGTACGACCCGATTCTCGAATTGCATTGCTAACCAACTCCTCTTTCAAGTCACTGCTGCTGCAGTGACGATCGTGGAAAACACCCACACTTTGTGTTCTACCAACAAAACAATAAGTTACCCAGGCACTGATTCATGCCAAAATTGAAGCCACTCCCCAAGACAGAATCAGGAGCTACACTGAATATTGCCACCCCTAGGTGGACAATTTTTTAGCCCCCCTGAGTTTGATGGCTCACTCTTGGACTGCCAATATGTGTAGACAAATTATTATCCGCACACTCTTGTGGTACCCACTACCTTGGTGACTTCTGAGACCTCACCCTATCCCCCATTTTCGCTTTCTTCTCGCCTCACTCTACATTCTCTAGTGTCCAGCTGCCCCTACTAAACCTTGAGCTATGGCTGAGGAGGGTCACATGGTCACCATAGTTTAAACTTTACCATCTTATAGTGTTTTTTGTTCATTAGTTTCATTTTCCATTATGACTTGAGCTCTATAAATTACAACTGCTATTGTCAGATTTCTTGTCCTAACCTCTCACTTCCCTTCCCTCGCCTCCTCATTCCCCCCATTTTAATTTTCATTTCTCTTACCTGTCTAGATGCCTTAGGATGCCACCTTTTCCATCCACCAATGTTAAAAAAAATGCTCTTGGTTTGCGTTTACTACCTGGGTATGACTGATTGGATGCACTGTTGATTTATTTTGTATTGCTTATTGTACATACACATTTGCCACCCTCTATGCTCTCTTTCTCCTAAGCTCGCCAAGCTACCAATCTACAATAATGGTTTCTTCATGTACCTTTAAATAGGTTGTAAACCCTCATGGTCTTTCACCTTAATGCATTCTATGCATTAAGGTGAAAAACCTTTTTTTAGTGCTGCAGCCCCCCGCCCATTTTACTTACCTGGATGCTCTCATCCTCTGTCCGGGAACAAGCATACCATCTGTAGCTGGTGTCTCGTGTCCCAATTGGATAGATTGATAGCAGCACAGCCATTGGCTCCCGCTGCTGTCAATCAAATCCAATTACGCGGTGCTGGGGGGTGGGGCCGAGTCCTGCATTCTGTGTGAATGGACACAGATGCGGGACTCGGGAACACGCCCGCACGGGTGTCCACCAAGGAGAGCACTTCTCCAACGTTGACACTGGATGCAGGGAGGAGCCACCAGCGCCACCGTGGGACCCCAGAAGAGGAGGTTCGGGGCCACTCTGTGCAAACTGAACTGCACAGTGGAGGTAAGAATAACATGTTTGTTATTTAAAAAAAAAAAAAAAAACACAAGGGTTTACAGCCCCTTTAAGGCTCTTTGTCCTTATCATTCATTCTGTCAGCAGTTCTGGTTACTGTGTGAGCCTCCGATGTAAAACTGTACCATTTATTGTATGTTGGTCGTGGAAAGGTCATAGTTTTAAGTTGCCCGTTACACAGAATGCTTCCAAAATGTTTGTCTGTACCGGATATATCTGTCAGTCATGTTTTTGTATTTTGACACATTCCACTAAATAAAGAATTAAAAAATAATAATAATAATTTGAACAAGAAAAAAAAAAAAAAAAAAACATATGAAGAAGTAGTTTACACTAGGATTGCTCTCTAAATAGTTATCGGTGTTTGCATTGCTCTTCAGAGAGCATTTGACAGGGGGTGAGGTGTCTCCTTACTGCCTGTTTTAACCCCTAACCGCAATTGTTTGCATTGTATGTGGTTGTGGGGCATCCCCATTTAGTTGAATGGGTTGCATTCAGCAGGCAGTACGCGAGACCTAGTTGATGTAAAACAACAAAGCTTCACCTGAATGTGAATCCAGATTAGTCAGTTTTCCGGCAAATCTCTATCCACAATTCACCACGGTATTACAAATGTAAATAAAAGACCATGGCACTGCGTGATTAAATATAATTTATTAAGACATTCAGCTATGTCTGTCAGTCTACATCCAAACGTACCACAAAAAAAAAAAAAAAAAAAATTAAAAAAAAAAAAAGCAAAATAAACCATTACCTAGAAATGTCACAACTTCCATCAGAATGATTCAATTTTCCACGTTTTCCCTTTACGGCCAAATGTGCACAAAGTATAAATTAATGTTTTTTTAAATTTTTTTTTATTTTATATCAAAATTCACATAAAAAAATTGCCTTTTTTATTTTTTTTTTTCATCCACCTAAAGCCATGTCATTTTAAAAATTCAACACAACAATCTTTTCAGGGCAAAAAAAAAAAAAAATAAAAAAAATATACACATTAAAGTGTCTACTAAAAGCCTTAGTATGGCATTTGCGGAATTTGATCATACACAAGAAATATGTACTCATTTTCAAAAAGTGCAAATATTGCCATTAACACTGTAGGTTTTTTCTTTATATTTTAGAGCGCAGTAATGAAGTTCTTCAGCCCCTTCTGTGCAATGAAGTTCATCCCACGACAGGTGATCACCTGAACTTCAAATATACTTCATATAAGGGCTGATCAGAACATCGAGACAATAACACAGCAAGAAACAGAAAGAAAAGAGAAAAAAAAAAAAAAAAAAAAAAGGTAGGATCCACTGAATTTGGAGGTTACTGATGCCCCGCCCCCTTTCATTCCCATACTGTGTTTATTTCGAGTGCAAGCAAGTGAGCATGCAAGCGTGCAGCATCGTCTCCAAATAATCACACAGCTGGAATAAACATTACTCCCCATGCTTAAATCAATTCTGGAAAATATGTTTATGCTAGGGTTAAACAAATCCCATGTAACAGGGCCTTTTTTGTTTTCTTAGACTTTTCTATTGTTATCAGCTGGCCCTTAGATTCAATGACTGGTTCTTGACTTCTACATTATTAGTTTGTCCATGGCTGGTCTATGTAAACGCATATGATATAAAATCCCAGGAGGCTGAAAAAATAAATTTGGAAATCCTTAGCAGAAAATTACCCACTGAGAAAAGAAAAGAAATAAAAAGAGCACCCAGCAAATAAAGCAGTAATCTGTATCCATCAGCAGTGGCTAGAAAGAATGGTTTTGTTATGCTTTAACTTCGGCACTGGAACATTAAAAAAAAAAAAAAAAAAAGAAAAAAAAAAAGGAAAATCTTGCATACACTTCAATCAGTGTCAGTGCTAAAGTTCTCTGTTTAGGAGTTGCAGAATGCTGCATGTGGTAAGGATGGGGTTTGGCTTCATAATGAAAAAGTTCAAACAGGCAAAAAAAAAAGGAGGGTCAGATTCCTTTAAAGGGGCATTGCTCCTCTTGTAAGCCTTCAGCCTGCATTTGGCTTGCCACACCCTCAAGGAACTCGCCCATATCTTGTCCTTCAGAATTTGTGCACAGAGGATCCCCTGTGTGTTCTGATTTGGTCCCCGGAGAGCCCACTGATTGTACGTCTTTTGCAAGCTCTTGCTCCCCGGTGTCCTGCTTCGGTTCATTTCCTGGGGGGGATGCTACTTCTTGTGCCCCCGGCAGTCCATCTGGTTGTGGGTTAACGTTGTTGGCATTAGAAGTAGGACTGATAGGCGTGCCAGGGTCGCCTACCGCCTGCTGAGACAGGGACTTTAACTGGCAATGACATAATGGACAGGACTCTTGTACGTACAACCATTTTTTAAGGCATCCAGCATGGAAAAAATGGCTGCAAGGAGTAATGACTGCCGAATTCATGTCCTGCACAAGCAAAGAAAAAAATCAATTAAATGGAAGTCACATGGAAAAAAGGTGGTTAAATAAAACTATTTGGATAATTTATAATATCTCTCTCTCTCTCTCTATATATAATATATATATATATATATATATATATATATATATATATATATATATATATATATATATATATATATATATATATATACACACACAGTTTAAATAAGCAACTTCAAAGGGTTTTAATAGGAATACTATTGATATGCCATCAATTCTGACAAATTATAGCAGGGAGTACAATACCATTATAAGCATAGGTGCTCATCTTTTCAGCCATAATAGTGTATTGTGTCTCGTAAATAAACAGCACTAAATGTTCCCTCTTGTGCTTCTACTTAACCAAGTTTTAGGAGGATAAAATAGGGAATGATTACAGCCCCCATCATGTTTTTATTGCTATCTGGTGCTCTGTTAGAGAGATTTCCCCTCATTTACCACACCATGACAACGGTTTACCAAGTAGGGACAAAGAAATAAAAAGCCAACGTGGGTTCTAGTCTTCCCAAACTATATTATACATTATTTCTGATTATACACTGTACTTTACTTGCATTGGTGATATAACTGTATTCCTGTGTATAATCTTAATAAACGTTATCTTAAAAAAAAGGAGCATTTTTATCTTCATAATGCTGTTGGAGATCCTCACTTCCTGTCTGGCGAAACGCTCTCATTAGGACATTGGGGGAAAACTCTCTAGTGAAGTCACAGACAGCAGTTAAAAAACAACAGGGGTTCCAATCCTGCCCCATGCTTCCTAAAGCTACAGTGAGGGGAAAAAAAAGTATTTGGTCCCCTGCTGATTCTGTACATTTGCTCACTGACAAAGAAATGATCAGTCTATAATTTTAATGGTAGGTTTATTTTAACAGTGAGAGACAGAACAACAAAAAAATACAGAAAAACGCATTTCAAAAAAGTTATAAATTTATTTGCATTTTAGTGAGTGAAATAAGTATTTGACTCCTTCGCAAAACATGACTTAGTACTTGGTGGCAAAACCCTTGTTGGCAATCACAGAGGTCAGACGTTTCTTGTAGTTGGCCACCAGGTTTGCACACATCTCAGGAGGGATTTTGTCCCACTCCTCTTTGCATATCCTCTCCAAGTCATTAAGGTTTTGAAACTGATGTTTGGTAGCTTGAACCTTCAGCTCCCTCTGCATATTTTCTATGAGATTAAGGTCTCTAGACTTGCTAGGCCACCCCAGGACCTTAATGTGCTTCTTCTTGATCCACTCTTTTGTTGCCTTGGCCGTGTGTTTTGGGTTATTGTCATGCTGGAATACCCATCCACTACCGATTTTCAATGCCCTGGCTGAGGGAAGGAGGTTCTCACTCAAGATTTGATGGTACATGGCCCCGTCAATGGTCCCTTTGACGCGTGAAGTAGTCCTGTCCCCTTAGCAGAAAAACACCCCCAAAGTATAATGTTTCCACCTCCATGTTTGACGGTGGGGATGGTGTTCTTAGGGTGATAGGCAGCATTCCTCCTCCAAACACGGCGAGTTGAGTTGATGCCAAAGAGCTTGATTTTGGTCTCATCTGACCACAACACTTTCATCCAGTTCTCCTCTGAATCATTCAGATGTTCATTAGCAAACTTCAGATGGGCCTGTACATGTGCTTTCTTGAGCAGGGGGACCTTGCAGACGCTGCAGGATTTCAGTCCTTCACGGCGTACTGTGTTACCAATTGCTTTCTTGGTGACTATAGTCCCAGTTGCCTTGAGATCATTGACAAGATTCTCCCGTGTAGTTCTGGGCTGATTCCTCACCGTTCTCATAATCATTGAAACTCCACGAGGTGAGATCTTGCATGGAGCCCCAGACTGAGGGAGATTGACAGTTATTTTGAATAATCGCACCAACTGTTGTCACCCTTGCACCAAGCTTCTTGGCGATGGACTTGTAGCCTATTCCAGCCTTGTGTAAGTCTACAATCTTGTCCCTGACATCCTAGGAGAGCCCTTTGGTCTTGGCCATGGTGGAGAGATTGGAATCTGATTGATTGCTTCTGTAGACAGGTGTCTTTTATACAGTTAACAAGCTGAGATTAGGAGCACTCCCTTTAAGAGTGCACTCCTAATCTAAGCTCGTTAACTGCATTGAAGACACCTGGAAGCCAGAAATCTTGCTGATTGATAGGGGATCAAATACTTATTTCACTCATTAAAATCAATTTATACTATTTTTTAAATGCGTTTTTCTGGATATTTTTGTTGTTGTTCTGTCTCTCAATGTTAAAATAAAGCTACCATTATAATTATAGACTGATCATTTCTTTGTCAGTGGACAAACGTACAGGAGATCAAATTTTTTTTGTTTCTTTTGTTTACAGTGAGGGGAAAAAAAAGTAAGTGGCTGAATATAAACGTAAATGTTCAGTATTTTTTTTTTTAAAAAGCCCTCCTGTCCCCTAAATTAGGCTAAGCCAAGGATCCCCCTTCCTCTCACCAAGGTGTATACTTACCTCCCCCAATGGCAGTAGCCTCATGCATTGTCTACAACCCAGTCGGTAAAAATCTAGAGTTCTGGGATGCCCATGCACTAACGTCCCTTAGACATTCCACTTTATGATTTAAGTCTATGGGTTGTTGGCACACAGGCATGGCCAGTCTGGTGCTAGACTCCTACCACTTGGGCTGTATACAACCTGGGAGGAAGGTATGCACCTCTTTGAGGGACCATCAGCATAGCCTAGGTAAAGGGACTGGGGGAGAAGTTTCATTAACACCAATTATGCCCTCTGAGAATAAGAACTAGTAATACAGGACATGTAAAATATGGAAGAAGTTTAAAGAACCAGCAGTGTGTACACACCAAAGTGACACAAAGTTAACATTTTTAGCACACACTAACTACCCAAGTGTACATTATCTGTTAACTCAACTAATGTTCAGTCTGATAAGGTTTTGGGACATAAGTGTTTACCTCACTTTTTGGAACTATATTGCGTAAAAGTATCACAAAGCTCTTTTCAGAGTACATAATGCAATGGAATAGCTCGATTTCATAAATTTAATAAGAACTATAATAATCCTAATTTGATTGTTTTCTAGAGCACCATACTTTCCCCAGCTATCAATTTTCATAGCACGGTTTGGGTCTGATTGGTGCCTGTAAAAGTAACAGAGTTCACGTTAAACTCCACTTACATATCTAATAAAATGTCTAGAATTAAACAGCAGCAGAAGGGGACACTAAATAGTACCCAAAAAAAAAAATCAGACTTTATAGTTGTGGAAACAATGGGAAAGGTAACACAACTAATATTGAATCAAAATATTTATTGAAAAAAGTACATCAATTCATGGATAGTGTTAAAAAAAAAAAAGAGATAAAAACATGAATCAAACGATACAATTTGTACACTGAGCCCTTATGCATCTACACGTTTCGCCGTGAGACTTCTTCAGGACACAAAAATAAAAAGAATTGAACAAATTACACAGACATATTATATCATTAAAAACCATGCTAAACTGCCCAAGAGAGCACTGGGACAGAAAGACATCATCAGAAAATAAATAAAGCAAGATACCTTCAAGAGAGTGATTCTCATGTACAAATTCATAGCAGCCGGGAGGTTTCCAAAAGTGTGGAATACTTATAACAAACTGTGAGAAAAAAAGCATCCTGTTGGTTTTAAGTCGCAAAGCATATAGCAATTAAACACAGATGGGGCATGAGAAGTAAGATACCTATGGTTTCATTTTATATAAAAAGGTCTAGCAGGGGCAGGTGTACGTCAAATATCCAAAAATAGGGATAACCAGATAAATAGATGGATATATAGAAGGGTCCAAAATCCAAAAAGGGAGAGACCTTGATAATATTCAGAGATAGCAGCAGTGACATGTAGTAGAACAGGCATATACTACCTATATATGTAGAGTATAGGAGAGGAGTACCGTTAGTAAGCTCTGTAAGGTAAGTAATAATTATAGAAATATGTGGACAAGTACTTACTTTAACTTGGCAATAGATCGGTGTGTGCCCCTGGGAGACAGCCGGGTGCTGCACACGGCGTCCCAGGGAACACACAGGCAGTCACGTTCGGCCATCAGTGGCGAGTAGGATTGTGGGGGTTGTAGGCAGCGCAGAGCGGACCTCCGTTCGATCTGCGCAATTGCAAGAACACCGTGCAGCGTAACTAAAACTAAAAGAAACAGCACTGTATGACTTAATCAGATCGGGCTGTAGTTACTAAGATACAGGAAGATATAAATCTCATAGAGCGGGCCTCCGTCCACTCTGCGCATGTGCAACCCAGATATCAGACAAACTGAATTATGGGGATTGTAGACAGAATGACAGACGGAGCACTGTTTCAAACAGTTATATATAAGCAGATAGGACAAAAGAAGAACCTTACTATAGAAGTGAATGCTGCATAAATACTTATTACGCAGAGAATATAAAACATACTTGCGCAAGATAACATGAAAGGGGCACATAGAAGATATCCAAGTGATAGGCGTCATACTGTCACCAGTGAATCTCGTAGACAGAAAGCATAAGTTGATAAAATATACATATGAACACTTGTATCACAGTTGTGTATGTATATATATATATATATATATATATATATATATATATATATATATATATAATTTTTTTTCATGGGTTATATTCCATTGTTTGAAGGTAAGATTGCCATCATTGGCATCAAATAGAACCACATAGAAGACTCAAAGTAAAAATACATTACTATGTGTCATGTGATATTTCATAAATCCATTTCTGGAGTCCCTTACTTGGTACTTAGATAGGCACTGTAAGTGAAACGAAAAGCGAAAGGCATACATGTCATTGTCAGGTAAAAACCAGAGCAGGACAAACAAATGAGAGGACAGAATATGTAGAGAACAAACCTGATTGTATAGAGATTGAATACACAAGTATTTTAGAGAAAGGGTCTAAAACTTATCATATCGTTTAAGCCTGGATATGTAGTAGCCTACAGGCTATGTATCCATTGGGTCTCTCTTTGGAGGACCCTTTGGTCAAAGTTTCCTCCTCGGGGAGCCTCATGGACACAATCGAGAGCAGCAAATTTTAAAAACCATAGGGTTAGATTTGTGTTTGAAGGCTATATGGTAGCCCATAGTCGTATTGAGAAGGCCACTAGTGGTATAATAAACATGGTCCCTGATCCTCCTCCAGAATGGCCTAATGGTCTTGCCAACATAAAAAGCTCCGCATTGGCAGAGAATAATGTAAATCACTTCTTTGGTTTGGAAAGTAATATGATGATGAAGAATAAGAGTTTGGCCATTCGGAAGGAGGACAGAGGGGCCCACTAGTAAAAGATCACAAAAGTCACAGCGAAAAAGACCTGGTAGGGCTTGAGTTTTATCCTCTGTTCTACGATAGTGGCTCTGTACTAGATGATCTCTAACCTATCTTGAGCGTCTGAAGGTAATTTTGTATTTAGGTCCTATATATATTTGATAAGGGTAGTATCCGCCTGTAGAATATGCCAATGATTTTGAATAACTGATCGTATTTTCTGATGTTAATGAAAATAAGTAGTAATAAACCTAACTACATTCGAATTTGATTTTTTAGGACCTGGAAAAAGAATAGCGTTCCTAGGTCTTGCAACAGCTTTGTTGTAGGCCTTTTTAGGAGTAGTTTTGATGTACCCTCTGGCTAAGAGTCGCTCATACAGTTGGTCTGCTTCTTGTTTAAAATTGATGTAATTGGAGCAGTTACGTTTAAGACGTAAATATTGGCCAAAAGGGATACTTTGAATTAAAGGCTGTGGGTGTGCACTTAATACATGCAAAATTGTGTTACCCGCAGTGGGTTTACGATATAAAGATGTATTAATCCAGCCGTCAACAGTAATGTCAATAGTGATGTCAAGATAAGCTATGCTAGTTGGACTAGATTGCATAGTGAATTTCAAATTGTAGTTATTATGACTTAGGATAGACAAACTGGTCAAGTGCTGCTGGTGGCCCCGCCTATAGTAACAAGATGTCATCAATGTAGCGGAACCACCGCTATACATAGGAAAAAAGATCAGAGTACTTTTCATTGGCAAATAGATCACGTTCCCACCCCCCCAGGTACAGGTTCGCATAAGAGGGCGCGCAAAAATGTGACCATAGCAACACCTTGTACCTGGAGGAAGTGGGATCCATCAAAAGAGAAGACATTTCTGGTGAGGATGTGAGAAAGTAGTTGTACTACAAAGTCATTGAGACCCATCGATTTAGGTCCCCTCTCACCAAGAAATTTAGCAATCACCTCCAGACCAAGCTCATTATTCTCTACCAATGCGGAGCTTTTTATGTTGGCAAGACCATTAGGCCATTCTGGAGGAGGATCAGGGACCATGTTTATTATACCACTAGTGGCCTTCTCAATACGACTATGGGCTACCATATAGCCTTCAAACACAAATCTAACCCTATGGTTTTTAAAATTTGCTGCTCTCGATTGTGTCCATGAGGCTCCCCGAGGAGGAAACTTTGACCAAAGGGTCCTCCAAAGAGAGACCCAATGGATACATAGCCTGTAGGCTACTACATATCCAGGCTTAAACGATATGATAAGTTTTAGACCCTTTCTCTAAAATACTTGTGTATTCAATCTCTATACAATCAGGTTTGTTCTCTACATATTCTGTCCTCTCATTTGTTTGTCCTGCTCTGGTTTTTACCTGACAATGACATGTATGCCTTTCGCTTTTCGTTTCACTTACAGTGCCTAAGTACCAAGTAAGGGACTCCAGAAATGGATTTATGAAATATCACATGACACATAGTAATGTATTTTTACTTTGAGTCTTCTATGTGGTTCTATTTGATGCCAATGATGGCAATCTTACCTTCAAACAATGGAATATAACCCATGAAAAAAAATTATATATATATATATATATATATATATATATATATATATATATATATATATATATATATATATATACATACACAACTGTGATGCAAGTGTTCATATGTATATTTTATCAACTTATGCTTTCTGTCTACGAGATTCACTGGTGACAGTATGACGCCTATCACTTGGATATCTTCTATGTGCCCCTTTCATGTTATCTTGCGCAAGTATGTTTTATATTCTCTGCGTAATAAGTATTTATGCAGCATTCACTTCTATAGTAAGATTCTTCTTTTGTCCTATCTGCTTATATATAACTGTGTTTGAAACAGTGCTCCGTCTGTCATTCTGTCTACAATCCCCATAATTCAGTTTGTCTGATATCTGGGTTGCACATGCGCAAAGTGGACGGAGGCCCGCTCTATGAGATTTATATCTTCCTGTATCTTAGTAACTACAGCCCGATCTGATTAAGTCATACGGTGCTGTTTCTTTTAGTTTTAGTTACGCTGCACGGTGTTCTTGCAATTGCGTAGATCGAACGGAGGTCCGCTCTGCGCTGCCTACAACCCCCACAATCCTACGTGACTGCATCATGTAACGTCTGTAACTACCGTCTGAGTAGTGTGACACGATTAGGCACTATAAATAGCCTGTGTGTTCCCTGGGACGCCGTGTACAGCACCCGGCTGTCTCCCAGGGGCACACACCGATCTATTGCCAAGTTAAAGTAAGTACTTGTCCACATATTTCTATAATTATTACTTACCTTACAGAGCTTACTAACGGTACTCCTCTCCTATACTCTACATATATAGGTAGTATATGCCTGTTCTATTACATGTCACTGCTGCTATCTCTGAATATTATCAAGGTCTCTCCCTTTTTGGATTTTGGACCCTTCTATATCCATCTATTTATCCGGTTATCCCTATTTTTGGATACTTGACGTACACCTGCCCCTGCTAGACCTATTTATATAAAATGAAACAGTAGGTATCTTACTTCTCATGCCCCATCTGTGTTTCATTGCTATATGCTTTGCGACTTAAAACCAACAGGACGCTTTTTTTCTCACAGTTTGTTATAAGTATTCCACACTTTTGGAAACCTCCCGGCTGCTATGAATTTGTACATGAGGCTCACTCTCTTGAAGGTATCTTGCTTTATTTATTTTCTGATGATGTCCTTCTGTCCCAGTGCTCTCTTGGCCAGTTTAGCATGGTTTTTAATGATATAATATGTCTGTGTAATTTGTTCAATTCTTTTTATTTTAATTGGAATATATCTCATTTGCAGATAGTGAGATTCGCTTTTGTCCCTTCTTTGTTGCAATTTTGAACCTCGTTTTAGTCCTGAAGAAGGCTCACTGCGAAACGCGTAGACGCATGCCGCATAAGGGCTCAATGTACAAATTGTATCATTTGATTCATGTTTTTATCTCTTTTTTGAACATTATCTATGAATTTATGTACTTTTTTCAATAAATATTTTTATTCAATATTAGTTATGGTACTTTCCCCATTGTTTCCATGCCTATAAAGTCTGATTTTTTGGTTACTATTTAGTATCCCCTTCTGCTCACAATTACGGATGTGACAATTTGAGTGCTTCTTCCTTTTTTTCATTTCTAAAATTAAAACAACCCCACAGTCAAACCTTGACCAACTAGAACAAATACGCACATCAGCATAAAGCTGCAGGTTTACCAAAAGTAAGGACTAACCAATTTTCCTACAAAAATCATACAAGCTCTTTAAAAAGTGCTTGATAGCTGCTAGATGAAAAAGTCTGACTCCTAAATGTTACAATAAAGGCAGAACTTTTTTTTCCAGTTTTGAATGGTGGGGAAGGGTTAGACCCTGTGTAAAGCTCTTATTGGTATCTGTATCCCCACTGTGGAGATTCGCCCCTGTCTGATGACTATTGTCACGGAGACAGAAAGCGGGAGGTAATCCAAAAAGTTGTCCCAGAAGAAAAGGTGAGGGGAAACCTTCCAATGACATCTGTTCCTGGAACTAAGAGATGAATTCCCCTCACTTTGGAAAATTTCCTTTTAACTTCCTGTCGTACTTCTGAGACCGGAAATAACGTGACATTTTCACACTGGTACACAAACAGCAAAAAATAATATTGTAATTACTTTAAAATGTATTTTTGGAGGGCACTGAGGAACACAGAAGGTAGATAGGTTATACTGCTGCTTACTAGAGGTTTGGACGCTAGCACCTAACAACTGCTTTCTATGTGCAGTGAGCTCTGGTTAAATGCAGACCAGCTACACCATCACAAAGGCAAGAAGAGAAGATAAACCCCAACACCGGAATGGTACAACAGAATCGCTGGAAAAAAATAATGAAAAAAAAAAAAAAAAATTATACGGATTTACCCCCTTAATGACCAGGTCATTTTTTGCGATACGGCACTACGTCGCTTTAACTGACTATTGCATGGTCGTGCGACGTTGTACCCAAACAAAATTTATGTACTTTTTTCCCACAAATAGAGCTTTCTTTTGGTGGTATTTGATCACCTCTGCAGTTTTAATTTTTTGCGCTATAAACAAAAAAAGACTGACAATTTTGAAAAAAAACAAAAAACATTATTTTTTGCTATATCATCCAAAAAAAAAAAATGTAAAAAACAAATGTCTTCATCAGTTTAGGCCAATATGTATTCTTGTACATATTTTTGGTAAAAAAAAAAAAAAAAAAAATCGCATTAAGCATATATTGACAGGTTTGCGCAAAAGTTATAGTGTCTACAAAATAGTGGATAGGATTTTTGGGTATATATATATATATATATATATATATATATATATATATATATATATATATATATATATATATATATATATATATATATATAATTTATTTATTTTTTCTTTCCTACAAGTAATAGCGGTGATCAGCAATTTTTAGCAGGACTGCGACATTGCTGCAGACAGATGACACTTTTGGGACCAATGACATTTATACAGCGATCAGTGCTATAAAAAAAAAAAAAATGCACTGATACAAATTACTGTATAAATGACACTGGCAGGGAAGGGGTTAACACTAGGGGGCGATCAAGGGGTTAAATGTGTTCCCTGGGAGGAGTTTCTAACTGTGGGGGGATGGGCTGACAGGGAGTACAGAAAGATCGCTGTTCCTAATCACTAGGAACAGATGATCTCTTTCTACTCCCCTGACAGAACGGGGATCTGTTTGTTTACATTGACAGATCCCCATTCTGTGGAGCGAACGCAGGTGGCTGGCGGACATCGCGGCCACAGGCCCGAGCGCCTTTCTGCACCGTAAGTGCGCCCACTGTATTTATTGCACGAATCAACATACGGCGACTCGGGCAATAGAGCCGACCTGCTGCCGTAGAATGACGGCGGCTGGTCGGCAAGTGGTTAAATTAGAGATGCACCGATATATCGGCCGAAAAAAGAGTTAGCGGCGTTTTGCTAAAAGGAAAAAAAAAGTGCCGATAATGGCATGCTGCATCCCATTGACTTCAATGCAAAATTGCGAGCCACATTAAATTAAATAAAAAATAATAATTTAAAAAACTGTCCGTTTGGTTTCAGTTTTCGGCCAAATGCATCCTGAATTTTCGGTTTCAGCACCGGAATTTTCAGTTAGGTGCACCACTACTTTAAATACCCAGTCATGAAGAGAGGAAAATTAAACAGTCTTACTGCTAAGAACATTCATCTGATTAATAGCAGAGGGAATTTGGGGGAACTTTCTTCAAGAGGCCGTGAAACAGCCATGAAAGAGTTGCTCAGCCCGGGCCATCAAGTCCAACAAAGTCTTCCAGACATAACTTACCCCAAACGGGGTACCAGCAGCAGGACACCAGCATGTTCTGCATACTGACAGTCCAGGGGACCACTGAGCCCTCTAGTAATGATTCTTGCCTGCCATGCCGTTGATTAAAAGCTGTTAGGAAATTTGGAATTACCTGAAGGAAAGACAATGTCCCCATTCAGGTGGAAAGGATAGACCACCTTGGGCAGAAAGGAAGGTTTTGGTCCCAGGACCACCTTGTCCCTGTGCAATACAAGAAAAGGCTCCATGCAGGAAAGGGCTGCCAGCTCAGAAACATTACTAACTGATGTAATGACTACCAGCCTTATAGGCGAGGTGTCCCAAAAGTACACCTCCAATTTCCTAAAATTACTGCTCTCAGTCCGGCGCACGCGGCAATATCTAATGTGTATCACAATTGACTTTTCCATGTGCAGGCGCCTCCGATGCATGCATTTACGTTTGTACGTGCGTGTACGAGGGGGTGGGATTTTATGTGCTTGGGTGTAAGATTCATTTTTTACATTTTTATTTTTAATTATTTAACTTTTTTTCACACGGGACAAATCTTTAAAGTGGAACTACACTTCATCTGAGCACCACAAACCAAAAATGCTAACGCATTTTTTTCTCCCGTTCTTTTTATTAATTTCAAGGTTAAAGGATACAAAAAATTGTACAAAGAGTACAAAAGTCAATACATTGTGTATACAAAAGTACAGAAAGAGTACGAAGAAGGTTAGGCCTAAAAGTGTAAGGCTGACACATTCCAAAGTCAAAGAAAAGGGAGCATTACATTTCTTTAGCTCACTAAGAATATATCAGATAAGAACAGTACAACACTTTACTTCGCTGTAAATCTATCAGTCCAAAGTTGCCAATGTGAGTCAAAACACTTTCTAGTACCCTGCTTAGTAGCAAGCATAGCTTTGTATTTGTAGTGCAGGCAGACAATCTCAACTGCCTCCAGGAGATTTGTGGCGTTGTCCGATTTCCACCTCCTTGCAAGAAGTAATCTAGCAGCCAAAAGAATATGTGTAACTATAGAGCGGCAGGAGGGAGGGAAATCTGTCAATAATCTAAATTGAGTATTGCCAGACTTGGTTCTGGTGATGTAAGGATACCAGTGATATCAGAAATGAAGCGGAAGATATTTTTCCAGAAGCTTGTGACATTTTTGCAGGTCCAGAATATATGCAACATCTCCTCCAGCAAAGAGGCGAGGAGGATGGGAGAATTTTGGATGTACGTAGGGGAGTGAGATTGCATCTCAGTGCAATTTTTGGGATAGTTCCCAATGATTCATGCAGTGTGAGGCTTTATATATGGACTTGAAAGCAGATTGCCATTGTTTAGAAGTATAGGATGTGCCTAGGTCTGTTTCCCATTTTAAATATGATGGAGATTTAGTGTAAGTGAGTTTGTCCTGGAATAAGTTATAAAATACGGAGATTCCCTTAGGGGTAGGTGGGAGAGCACTGAGGAACCTCCAAGCCACAGTAGGTAGATAGAATTCATGGGATTATTGAGATCTTAAGAGGTCGGAAATTTGAAGGTATACATAGTGATCCAGGGATGAGAGATCAAACTCTGTAGAGTTCCTCAAATGTTTTAATTCTCTTGGCTGAGAAGAGATCTGTGATTGAGATGATACCTTTCCGTTGCCAACGAGTAAGGTTTAAGCTTGGATATAGATTTTCTAAGATTGTGAGAGGCAGGGATATAGTAGTTTGTAAAGATGGAGAAGGTTGGATGCTCCTCAAGGCCCTCCAGGCCATCAGGGAAGCTTGGATTGGGGGTGGGAATTGTTGTAAGGGATATGATTTCCACATATCAGTCAAAAAAAAAGGTGCGGAGCTCCCCTCCAGGGCTGAGGGTCTTTTCTATTTGAGACCAAAGAATGTCAGAGGAAGGGGAGAACCAGTGTCTAGGTTGGGTAAGAAGAGATGAATGGTAATAGTCCTTGAGATCTATGTTACCCATCCCTACCACTGTTCTATGTTTTGTAAGGAGAGTTCGGGAGCACCGCGGGCATTTAGATTTCCATAGGTATTGCTTTAGTATGTTCCGTAGGGCTTTTAAATGGTTGTTTTTCAGAGGGATCGGTAAAGTACGAAACAAGTATAAAATTTGAGGTAGGCATAACATTAAAAGAAGCCAGGCGTCCTGACCAAGTTAGTTCCACCTTGATAAGGCATTTGGTCTCCTGGGATAGTCTTATCAGGGGTATGTAGTTGATGGCTAGTTTGGAGGGGTCTGCCGTCAGCAAGAGTCCTAAGTATGATATAGTGGAGTCAGTCCAGGAGTAGAGAAATGAGGTTTGAAGTCTAGACTTAAGAGGAGGGTTTATATTCATACCCAGAATTATTGATTTGCTATAGTTGGCTTTATAGTATGAAATCTCACTAAAGGAGGTCAACATTTTGTGGGCATTAGTGAAGGAGGAAATAGGGTTAAATAGGGTTGGTTAAGCATAAAATAACATCATCCGCAAACAGACTATAGTATGGGATCTGTATTGAAATGTGAAACCATGAATGTTTGGGTGGGATCTAAAAGAGGCCGCTAGAGGTTCTATAAGAGGATTGAATATAGTGGGCATCCCTATCTCATTCCATTGGTTATAACAAAGGGTCTCTATAGAGTATTTGAGGTGTAGACCTGTGCAGATGGGGATAAATATATAGCTAGGATGGCAGAGAGGACAGGACCAGAGAAGCCAAACTTTAAGAGTCTGCATCATGTAGCCCCAATGGACCCCATCGAACGCCTTCTCCGCATCCAATGATAGAAGCAGAGGTGTGCGATGAGCCCTAGAATGGTGGATTATGTTTATAATTCTTCGAGTTGCATCTGATGCTTGTCTACCTGAGATAAATCCAGTCTGGTCGGGGGGTAATTATCAGGTGGGGAGAAATAGGGAGTAATCTAAGTGCAAGTATCTTTGCACAGATTTTGATGTCCGTGTTCAATAATGAGATGGTCCTATAATTAGATGGGGTTGTAGGGTCTTTCCCAGGTTATGGGATGGTGACAATATATGTTTGAAACATCTCAGGTGGGAACGATGCAGAAGTTATTGCAGTAGAATACGCAGAAGCAAGGGTGGGGCTAAGGTTAGCCAGGAATACCTTGTAGTAATCATAAGTTAGACCATCCAGCCCAGGAGATTTAGCATTGGGTAGAGTCTTGACAAACCTTAGTAATCTCGGACACTGTGATAGGCATATTTAATTAGACCAACTGGGTTGGAGAAAGGGAAAGTAAATTAACTGCATCTGTTTAATGCATTTTTATTATTCAAAGCAAACTCACTCTTCCATTCATGTCTCCATGCTTTATTTTGTTAAGAAATCACTTTGAAAAACACCTCCCTAGCATTTCTGGCCATGGCCATCTTGGGTAAGGGCAGATGATTCATCTAGCATTTACGTCCTTTAATCCACCCGTAGCTCGGGCATGCGAGCAGGAGAGGGTGTGCTTAGCTGAGAAAGCCTCTCCTCCCCTACTGAAAACTCCTGGGGTGTATGGCATCATCTGCCTAGGCATGGAAACCAGAAAGTAATTGAAGAAATTTGAATTAAAAAAAAAACAAAAAAAACAAGCAAATATGATATTGTTTCCTATCAATTTACTAATGCTAGCAGGATAAGGATTAAAAATAGACAATGTTGATTGAGAGAGTGAAATTCCGCTTTAAGGAGACCTTAAGGAGACAAGATTAGATCCAAGTCCAAGATTGGGCCTGGTACTTCAGTCGGCGGGAGGGTGGATTACCTAGATGAAGGTTTGAAGGAACGGAATAGACTTTTGAACATTGGCCGAAAACATAGTGGCGGAGCAGTCCTTTAGTAGGTCGTCTAAGCACCCAGTGATATGAATCTGCAGAATAGTAAGAAGAGGGGCAAGCATTTTTGTGAACAATCAAGGGGCAGAAGACAATGGTCTCCCACAGGCAATGGCAGAAATTGTTGATGTGGAGGGAAGATGGGGGTATGTACAGAGGCATCTTGTATGTCTACTGATGCAAGAAATTCCCCTCATCTGAGAGAAGCAATGAGATTTTACCGATTCCATCGGGAATTTTTGAACTGGAAGAAATCGGTTTAGAGATTTAAGTCCAGAATAGGGTAGATAACCCCATTTGGTTTGGGAACTGTGCATAGGTTTGAAAAAAAAAAAAAAAAAAAAAAAACTTGGAACCTTTCCTCTGAAGGAACTGGTACCATCACCCCTTGTGACCAAGCTTGGCACAAAGCGGTCAGTAAGGCTGCTTTCACACCTGAGCGTAGCGTTTAGAGTTTTTCCAGTGGTTTTTTTGCACCTTTTTATGCACGATTTGCGCATTTTTATACAGCGTTTTTGAGCTTTGGCATTTTTTTTATTAGCCAATAAAGAAAACATCTGTTGCTAGGTTTTTCAGCTTTTTTAGCGTTTCCATCAGCTTTTATTTCTTTTTTTCCTTTAGTATTATTCATTCTTTTTTTTTTTTTTAGGGTAAGGGGTTAGAGTTAAGGTTAGGATTATTTATTATTTTGTTAGGGTTAGGGTGTTAATACTACTACTAAATGAATAAATAAATGTAAAAAATACACAAATAAAAATAATCATAAATAATTAAATGCAATAAATGAATAGTATTTAATGATAAATAAATGATTAACTAACCTTAACCCCTAAAGCTGGGGTTGGGGGTTCATTATAATATTAATCATTTTTAAAATATATTTTTAGGGTTAGGGGTTAATATGTATTATTACATATTCAGTTATTTTATTTATGATTTTTAGTTATTTGTGTATTTATTTTTAACTTACTTATTCGTACGTTTTTACGGTTTTTCTTTTTTTTTTTTACATTTTTTAATTTGAGCAGAAAATTGTGCACGACAAAATGCACAAATCTGCCCAAAGCTCCAAAACTTTGAGCTTCAGGCGTTTGGCGTGGAGATGTGAACCAACCAACTTCAAAGAGAATCATTGATTTTTTTTCTCCAGCGTTTTGGAGCTGCAAGCTTAAAAGTTTTAAAGTGTATATAAGAGCAAAAGGTCCCCCAGAACAGTGTTTCTCAACCTTTTATCAGTCAAGGCACCTTTTAAAGATGATGGAAAATCTTGAGGCACCCTTTAAAAACTATGGACTGTCTCGAGGCACCCAATTCTAAAATGTAAAAACTATTCTAATAGTTTTACATAATTCATCAACATCCACAATTCCAAGTAGGACACCCAACCTTATAGGCGATTTATTCTTCCAGAGCAAATACACTTTTGCATACTGGTACTGACTATGTTTCTCCATCACTCAGCTAATATGACCCCACCACTGATGGAGAGGGGCAGGGTAGGGTCAAACAAGGATGCTATGCAGGCGACTGACATCCTCCTTCTCAACTGATGACGTCATTGATCATTAAAACGCCAGCATCTAGTAGGTTGTAATGGTGCACAATGAAAATAAGTGACTTAGTGTAACTAAAACGTAGCCTTCATCCACCCACTGGCTTGTATACAATTTCTGGGCATTTTCCAAACCTCAAGACACCCCAGGGTGCCTGGGCACCTTGGTTGAAAAAGGCTGCCTGAGAGACTTGAATTAAATTTTCATGAGCATCCACACAAAACAATAGGGCTGAGGGTCCTCAAATACAGGTTCATGTTCTCTATTCATTCATTGTGTCCATTTAGCAATAGTCTGGCAAATAGCCGTAGAAGCAATTGTCAGCTGCAGGGGAAAAACTAACAGACTCCTTAAAGGAGGTAACATCCTCCAAAGGAACTAATAATAATAACTAATAATTTTCTGAAATTCTTTTTCCATAGTATAAATTTCAGCAAAAAGCTTAAAAGGAATGAATATTCTTTCATGGTTAAGCCAATGCCAATATAGCACACAATTTGTGAGCGGATGGGTTTTTTTTTTTTATTGTGCCACCCTCATAGGAGTTGCTGTGGAGAATCAGGTGCTGTTAGGCAAAGGCTTGTTGCACAGTGTCAAATCAATGAATTGACAGTGAAAGCATTTGTTGAAAAGCCATAGTTTGTGGCTCATAAAATGCAGGGTTCAATAATCCTCTGAAGCTTCCTCTGGCATGTGTGTCACAATTGCTTTCTTCCATTTCATCCTCAAAGAGGTTCCATCTCCGGTTCCAAACAGTCAGGGGAAAAATGTTTGAGTTTTTGGCCTGAAGAAACTGAAGGTTCAAGAGTGACAAAAGTTTTCCAAATAATGCAGACAGAAAAATCTACTTTTGTCAGACAGGCCAGATAGTACGCGCCTGAGAGGGAAATAGAGTTAGAAGAGGGGAGTGGTGTAGGAGAAGACCTGGCACTTTTAGGCTCTAGACAGAGATGGCTGTAATAAAGCTAGCATCTGTACCAAGATTTGTGAGATGCAGAGATTTCTGCTTTTGTCAGGTAGGCTACTTGTTGCGTGCCTAAAATAGAGCTATAATCAGCTGCAGAGGATAGCGTTAAAATCAGTTCCTGCTCTGGTGCAAGGAGCATATCATCACAGAGTTTAAGTGTTGTGCAGGCCTTTGGCAGAGCAAATGTTCGCCAAACCGCTGGACTGTATATCAGTTCCAGGCTTTACCCGTCATGGTGCACCTACCTCCAAAGGGGGCATTCAGGGACTGGGTTCCACAAGGGTCAACCATTGCCCTTGACCTGTATAGCACCCGGTGGCTGACTACATATATTGCACTAAGTGTTGAGATGAGTGCCTGTGCAGGATCCAGTGCCCAAAGTAACATTAGCGGCTGCCCCAGCAGAGTGTGGTCTGGGTATTGCTCCCAAGGTTGCACCAGTCCAGATGCACTAATTCTATCTGTGGCATGAGAAGACAATGAGGAGTTGTTTACAGTATTTGAAGTTAAATTAATAAAGGGAAAAAATATAAACTAGTTAAAGTTTATAGCACAGTACTTTTTTCATGCCAATTGTCCCTTCTACAGTGGATGAAAAAGGCTACACACCCCTATTAAAATGTCAGGTTTATGTGATGTAAAAAAAAGATAAATCATTTCAGAACTTTTTCCACCTTTAAAGTGACCTATAAACTTTACAACTCAGGTGAACAAACTGAAATCTTTTAGGTGGAGGGAAGCAAAAATAAAATAATATGGTTGCATAAGTGTGCACACCCTTTTGATTTTGATTTTATTACAGCACTCAGTCTTTTTGGGTATGTGTCTATCAGCATGGCACATCTTGACTTGGCAATATTTGCTCACTCTTCTTTGCAAAAACAGCCAGAATCTGTTAGATTCACCCAGTGCACAGCCCTCTTCAGATCACCCCACAGATTTTCAATCAGGCTCTGGCTGGACCATTCCAAAACTTTAATCTTCGTCTGGTGAAGCTATTCCTTTGTTGATTTGGATGTATGCTTCGGGTTGTCATGTTGAAAGATGAAGTTCCTCTTCATGTTCAGCTTTCTAGCAGAAGCCTGAAGGTTTTGTGCCAATATTGACTGGTATTTGGAACTGTTCATTATTCCCTCTACCTTGACTAAGGCCCCTGTTCCAGCTGAAGAAAAACAGCCCCAAAAGTATGATGCTGCCAAAACCATGCTTCACTGAGGGTAGGTACGGTGTTCTTTTGTGATGTGCACTGTTTTTGCACAAAACATATCTTGGGAATTCTGGCCAAAAAGTTCAACCTTGGTTTCATCAGACCATAATACATTTTCCCACATGCTTTTGGCAGACTTCAAAAGTGTTTTTGCGAAATTTAGCCAGGCTTGGATACTTTTCTTCGTAAGAAAAGTATCTTGCCACTCTACCCCATAGTCCAGACATATGAAGAATATGAAGAATATGAAGAATACGGGAGATTGTCACATGTACCACACATCTAGATATTCCTGCAGCTCCTTGAATGTTGCTGTAGGCCTCTTGAAAGCCTCCCTGACCAGTTTTCTTCTCGTCTTTTTATCAATTTTGGAGTTTCGTCCAGTTCTTGCTAATGTCACTGTTGTGCCGTATTTTCTCCACTTGATGACTGTCTTCCACGGTATATCTAATGCCTTGGAAATACTTTTGCACCCTTCTCCTGACTGATACCCTTTAACAATAAGATCCCTCTGATGCTTTGGAAGCTCTCTGTGGACCATGGCTTTTGCTGTAAGATGAGACTAAGAAAATGTCAGGAAAGACCTACTAGAACAACTGAACTTTATTTGGGGTTAATCAGAGGCACTTTAAATGATGGCAGGTGTGTGCTAACCCCTATTTAACATGAGTTTGAATGTGATTGCTTAATTCTGAACACAACTACATTCCCAATTATAAGAGGGTGTGCACACTTATGCAACCACATTATTTTATTTTTACCCCCCCCCCCCCCCATAAAAGTTTTCAGTTTGTTTTTCAATTGAGTTGTACAGTTTATAGGTTACATTAAAAAGGTGAAAAAAGTTCTGAAATGATTTAATTTTGTTTCATTTTTTACATCACAGAAACCTAACATTTTAACAGGGGTGTGTAGACTTTTTACATCCATGTACAATACCTAGCTGATCATGTGTTCCCCTGTGTGTACTGACCACGCTCATCATGGCTGCTCATCCCTGATAGCATGGTCAGATTACGTGCCTCCGTCATCCTGCTGTGTATTCAGCATCTCTCCCTCCCTCTCATTTCTGTAGTCTGTGTGTGAACTGTGAAGCTGCTCTTCTTCCCGCCCCTCCCTCTCCTCCTGCCTTGACTGAGTATTCTCCTGCAGCCACTCCTCCCCTATAGTAAAGTGTAAAGTAAAATCTATTCTATACTTTTATCCTCCCTGTTTCACAAAAATATTACGTACAGAGGTTTTTTTTCTTTTATAATCTAAAGCGAAATACCTTCTTTGCACAGGGCTGCTAGCTTGCATATGTCAAAGGGCAATCTCAGCCCCTCCCACTGCACTCTTTAGATAGAGAAGGTGTCAGAGGGAGGACATGTGACCACAGCAGTGTTGGGGCAAAGATGGTATTTTCCTAAAACAGGGGATAAAAGAATATAATAGCTGTGACTTTACAACCACTTTCTCTGTGAAGGAGAAGAGGTCCATCACCTTAGAACATTAACAAAAAAAAAAAAAACGGCAATTCACTGAGTGGGGTAGGGTTATAAAGGAGGCGCCCAGTAGGCATGTCCCCAAAAGCTTGCCAGTGTTAAATCACCTAAAAGTATGAGCCTACAACCCAGGGTTTATAAAATCTTTGCCTATGATCTCTACATTCCAAAAGGATAACATAGTTACACTTTTCTCAGCAGATCTAAAGAAAAAGCATTACCCTTTCGCTGCCAGGTCTGTACGGACCTACAGAACTGCTTACAGGTGGCCAGGTCCGTACGCCATAAGGACCTAATTTCTCCTTCTGCTATAAGCTCATGGTCACTTCAGTAACCATGAACTTATACCATAATTGTTCAGCAGACGCTGCTGAACAAACTGATAGCTATGATCAGTGGCTAATAAGCCAATGATCAGAGCAATTTACCTAAAATTGACACCCCCCCCCCCCCCCATCCTGCCGCCGCTGCTCTACAGCTGTGTCTTCCGCCTATGCTGACATCTAAAGTGTCTTAGGTAAGGAAGAGCTAGCGTTTCATACAAGGACACTTACCTGTCCAGGGATCCAGTGATGTCAGTACTCGAGCAGATTCTTCAATCGGCCTCAGGTGTAGGTATCTTCACTAAGACAGTCGGTGAGGAAGCAATGTGATGCCTCCTCACCACCAGCTTAAACACCATGTTACCAACAAATGCACCGCAACCACATGCATTGCACAAGGTTGCTGGGAGTTTGCGGCGCTTCCCCTTGACATCAATGTGTACTGTGGAAGACAGCGCTTCAAAGCACCGTGGCATCAGCACCCTGTTCCACTGCCTATTACAACTTAAAGCAGAGCTCTACCTAAAAGGGGAAGCTCCACTTGTTTGCACCCCCCCTCTACACTGCCACATTTGGCACTTTTTGGCAGGTACCTGCTCCCACTTCTGGGGTACCCACTCCTACTTCCAGGTAAGATTGCCGTGGCAATCTACAAAGCTTTTTAGCCTCTTCCTCCTTCCCCCTGCAGCCTTCTGAGAAACGCAAAGAAGAATGCGGGACCATTCACAAAGCACAGCGCAACTCGCTCATGCGCAGTAGGAAACCGGCTGTTTTCCCTTAGTGAAGATGCCGGCACCTGCACCTGAGACAGATTGAAGAATAGACTTTAGTGCTGAAATCACTGGACCCCTGGACAGGCAAGTGTACTTGTATGAAAAGTCAGCAGCTACACAGTATTTGCAGCTGCTGAGGTTTAATTTTTTTTTTGGGGGGGGGAGACTGGAGCTTCTCTTTAGGGGTGGGGGGCCTTTGGCAGGCGCCAAATACACAGCTCAACCATGCATTTTCGCTGCCCCCAACTGCCAGTCTAAAGACCAAAGGGCTTGTTCACACAGGGCATACTACAGCAAGGCCATAGTTAGCTACACAGGGACGCACCGTTGTTCCGTGCATCCCATGCAGGCAATTCCATTGACGTCAATTGGGACACAGCGGCTGCACAGGTGTTCCGTGCATTCCTGTGCAGGCAATCCCATTCACAGCAATTGGGACGCAGTTGACAATTTCTCCTTTACTCTTTCTGTTTCCTTATAATCCGTCCTGCAATCTGTAGTGACGTCAGCGGCGCTTACGCAGTCCATAGCTTCTTTAACGGCACGCTGTTTGTGCCGTTTCACTATCCTCTGCCTGCCGGGTCATTGACTGTCATTGAGAACGGCACAGAGGAAGCCTCGTGATGATGTGCTCTCCTCCTCTCCTTCCTGGCTCTCCCCTTCCTGACTGTATAAGACGTCACACAAGGGGAGTGAACCATAGCAGCACAGAGACTTCCATACATCGAGACAAAGGCTTGGTTTAGACGTGATCGCGCATGCGTGAGATTTAGACGGGCGGAAATTACGACCACACAAGAGTCAGCAATGATTAGTAAAGATGGTGTGGCCGATACCCGGAAGAAAAGAATTTTTACAAAAACTTAAAAAGGTATTTCAAAACCTTGTTTTAGTCACCTTTCAATGTGTAAGGCTTACAAAAACATTGTTGGATCATAATATTTAAAAAAATACAAAAAAAGGCCAGGGTTTACTTCCTCTTCCCCCCAGGTCTACCCTATACAAAATCAAAACATAAAAGTTGCCTACATATACAATTCAAGCACTGCTATGCAAGTCCAAGCATAACAGAACATGACAAGTAAAGGACATTTACAAAGTTGAGTGTTTCACTTTTCTGCCTCACAATACTTACCTATTTTTTTTTTTTTTTCAGTATTCGGATAGAATAAAGGAGACTGAGAAGATTTCCTCTTATTTCCCATCCCTGTGTCACCAAGGCAAGAACCAAGACAGAACCACTACATATAGAGTGGCCAGTTTATATACAAGCTGGCAAACTCTGTTTACAGTAGATTGGGAGGATGAGCTCACAGTGCCTCTCACTGGACAGCTTGGAGCCTTGGCCCAATGGCAAACTACCATTGGAACAAGCTGTCCAATAAAAATGTGTCATAGAAGGGGGCATGTGTCTAAAAAAAAGACACATGCTGCCTTCCAGCCCTCTTAACCACTTGCTTACTGGGCACCTAAGCCCTCCTCCTGCCCAGACCAATTTTCAGCTTTTAGCGCTGTCACTCTTTGAATGACAATTGCGCGGTCATACACTGTACCCAAATTAAATTTTTATTATTTTTTTCCCACAAATAGAGCTTTCTTTTGGTGGTATTTGATCACCTCTGGGTTTTTTTTTGTTAAGAAATTTAAAAAAACGAATGAAAAAAAAAACAACATACAAAACCGTTATATTTTGTTAATAAATTTTGCAAACAGGTAATTTTTCTCCTTCATTGATGTACGCTGATGAGGCTACACTGATGGGCACCGATAGGCTGCATTGATGGGCACTGATAAGGCGACACTGATGGGCACTGATAAGGCGACACTGGTGGGCATTGAGAGGCTGCACTGGTGGGCACTGATGAGGCGGCACTGGTGGGCATTAATAGGTGGCACTGATAGCTGGCAGTGATTGGGCACTGATGGGTGGCAGTGATCAGCACTGGTAGGCGACACTGATAGGCAGCACTTCTAGGTGGCACTAATTGTCACCACTGGCAGGCATTGATAGGTGGCACTTGTGGGCATTGATAGGTGGCACTGATGTACTGGTGGGCACTGATTGGTGGGCACATATGAGACGGCTTTGCCTCTCCCTGCTCGGGACTGATGTCCCTTCAAAAGAAGCCAGTTATTAAAAAAAAACAAAAAAAAAAAATAAATAATTACCGATCCGCTGTTTACATCACGTGATCAGCTGTCATTGGCTGACAGCTGATCACGTAGAAAGGGGTCGGGAACGACCCCTTACTCTGATCTGTGATCACCCGAGTCATCGAGACTCGGGTGACCACAGCACGCGCCCTGCAGGGGGGCGCGGCCAGCTTGCAAAGGGGAGGACGTCTATAGTTAATTAGAAGGAAAAAAACATGGGTTTATGGATATAAGGTTTACCCATAATCCCGTGTTTTTCTCACAGTTAAGAGGGAGAATTAGAATATTCTGCTGCTGAAAAGGTACTGTTTTAATCAAGCTAAATCATATATTTATATGCTATATGTTATAAGATAATAATTTATTATTTATCCAGTTACTGTGAAATTACTGGTTGGAAGTTATAACTTCAAACTTCAGTAATTTGTCTGTTAAGCCACCTGCTTAAGTACAGTTTTTGAAAATATAGTAAACTACCTTAAAAACAATATATAATAATTACCGTATTTAATCGGCGTATAACACGCACAGGCGTATAACACACACATTCATTTTCAGAGGGAAGTTTCAGGAAAAAAACTTAATTTTAAATAAGGAACTTTGAAGCAAAATAAGGGTCAGTGCCCATCTGCAGCCTCACCATTGCCTTCAATGTAGCCTGATCAATGCCCGCCTGCAGCCTCACAAGTGCCATCAATGCAGCCTCATCAGTCCACATCAATGCAGCAGCCTCACCATTGCCATCAGTGCAGCCTGATCGATGCCCATCTGCAGCCTAGAGGGGACAGGGAGAGGGGTGGGATAAGCGTCGACAGATTACATACAGTGAGAATCTCCTATGATAGACAGAACAGTGGTCCAATGGCGGCCCAGGAGATGGGACTTCCTATTATAGAGGCCACCAAGTAAACAGGAGTTTCTCACTGTATGTAATCTGACGCCGCTCGTCCTGCCCCCTTCCCTGTCCCCTCCGAGGCAGCTAAAATTGAAGTATTGGCGTATAACATGCACACGCTATTTGCACCCAATTTTCATGGTGAAAAAGTGAGTGTTATACGCCAATAAATACAGTATTTGTATATTACTTATGGTAATTAAAGTGGAGTTCCACCCAAAAATGTAACATCCACTTTTTGGAATCCTCCCCCCCTCGGGTGTCACATTTGGCACCTTTCAGGGGGGAGGAGGGAGCAGATACCTGTTTAATTCAGGTATTTGCTCCCACTTCCTGGCATGGATCACCGCAGCGTTCGCAGTGACCTACGCCACTTCCGGCGCCTACTCTGTCCTCCCCCGCTGTCTTCTGGGAGACAGAAGACAGCAGGGACCAATGAGGATGCGCAGCGCGACTCACACATGTGCAGTAGGGAACCAGGAAGTGAAGCCGCGCGGCTTCACTTCCTGATTCCCTTACCAAGGATGGTGGCGGCAGCAGCTGAGAGCCGACAGACAGATCGGCTTCGGCTGCCGACATCGCGGGCTCCCTGGACAGGTAAGTGTCCATATATTAAAACTCAGCAGCTGCAGTATTTGTAGCTGCTGGCTTTTAATATTTTTTTTTCGGTGGACCTCCGCTTTAACCCCTTGCCACCCAGGCCAATTCTGACACTTCTCTCCTACATGTAAAAATCATACTTTTTTTTGCTAGAAAATTATTCAGAACCCTCAAACATTATATATTGTTTTAGCAGACACCCTAGGGAATAAAATGGTGGTCGTTACAACTTTTCATGTTACACAGTATTTGTGCAGCAATTTTTCATACGCGTTTTTTTTTTTTTTTTAAAGAAACCGTTTCATGAATAAAAAAAAAAACAAACAAAAAAAAACCCACTAAAGTTAGCTTTTTGTATACTATGAAAGATGATGTTACGCCGAGTAAATAGATACCCAACATATGTCACGCTTTACAATTGTGCACACTTGTGGAATGGCGCCAAACTTCCGTACCTAAAAATCTCCATAGGCAACGCTTTAAACTCTTTTACAGGTTACATGTTTAGCATTAGAGGAGGTCTAGGTCTAGAATTATTGTTCTCGCTCTAACGTTCGTGGCGTATGTAACCTGAGTATGTGGCTCTCATAATAGCCAGTGCCTCACCAGCCACTGACCTCACCGCACGTCCCTGACCCAAATCTTAAAAATACATTTGGACAGGGCTCTACGAATGCTGCAGCAGTAATTTCCTTAGCTGCAGCATCTTTAACTCAGCCTGCAGAGTTTGACAGGCAGCACCGACTATTGATTTAAACGGGGCCACTCTGCAACTGCAAGCAAAACTAGCTCGCAGTAGCAGCATAGTCCAACAATGTAAAAGTAGCATTTAGCAATGTAAAAAAAAACAATGAGGTGGCGATAGCACCTCATGAACGCCTGTCAGCTGCTGCTAGACCACTCATTGAGAAGCAATCCACCACAGATCACTTTTCAGAGCGCAGTAAGCATTACCGCAAATGTGAAAGAAACTTGAAACACATAATCCTCTTCACACTAGCCACCAACCAGGTCACTCCCCAGCCACTTCCCATGTTAGCCACCTCCCTTCAACTTATATCACAGGTGACAGGGCCATCTTAAGAGCATTATGGGACCCGGGCAATACAGTGCACTGGGGCCTTGTCTACACAATCACGTACGAGAATAACAATGAAAATTATCAATAAGGCTATATTTATTGGTACTTCCAACAAAATCAGTGTTTAAACATTAACACAAAGTTTGGACAATATAACACGCGTCTGATGGGCACGGTGGCCGCGTCTGATGGGCACGGTGGCCGCGTCTGATGGGCACAGTGGCAACTTTGATGGGCACAGTGGCTGTGTTTAATGGGTACAGTGGCAGCTTTGATGGGCACAGTGGCTGTGTTTAATGGGTACAGTGGCAGCTTTGATGGGCACAGTGGCAGCGTTTGAGGGGTACAGACAGTTGCTGTGTTTGATGCACAACTTGAACTTACTTAATTAGACAGTGTTAGACTTACTTGAGGCCACCGGCCTGGTGCAGTACAGTGTGTCACTCACAGCAGCAAGGCAGCACCAGCTATCAAGGGTCGTCTTTCCGCTCCACTCCCTCTCCACACTGTCTGAAGAACATGGCAGCGATGGGCGGAGCTTGTTTACTAGCAGCTGTGGCGGCCACGGCGCTATGAATGCTGGGGCGGCCGCGGCCTCTGACTGACGTCACTGGTTGCTAACTAGACGCCGGGCAGCCGGCGATTCTAGCAAGTGAGCAACTAGTGCAGTCAGTCAACTTAAGCAGCAGTTTGCAGCACTGAGGATTGGCCCTGGATGGGGCCCTCCAGACAAATGGGGCCCCCGGGCAACTGCACAGTGGAAAAAACGGCCCTGACAGGTGACCATTTCCCAACCTGCAGATGATAGATCCCACTCCAAAATATATCACTCCCAGTTACTCCCCACACGCGCCGATTGATATCCCTCCATGACCACCTCACACCCCCCTGCTGACAGACCTCTCTCCCCAGCCTGTCCCCACACACCCTCTCACCTGCTGACCTGTGGATGGGGGAATCACTCCCGCAGTGTTATTGTGTTCTGCCAGTGGGGAGCCTTCCCTACCCACACAATACAATGATCAGTGTTGCTAACTATAGCTGGAAGCACTGATTGTTTTGGGAAAAACCTGATAGGCTGGTTGTACTCAAGTCGATGAATAGATTAACTTGTGTAGAACCAGCTAGCCCATACATAGATTGACTATGGCTTGTCTTTGCTTAATTTAAATCCATGTATGGCCCGCTTAACCACTACTACGCAGTCCCTAAACATCCTTCCACAAACCTTTACATTTTTCCTTCCCAGATGCCTTCATCCTCCTCACCTGTACATAGTGCCCGCTGTCATACACTTCTCTCCTGTACATACTGCTCACTGTCATACCCCCCACACCTCTCCAGTACATACTGCTCACTGCCATACCCCCCCACACCTCTCCTGTACATACTGCTCACTGTCATACCCTCCACATTCCTCTCCTGTACATACTGCTCACTGTCAACCCTGCACACTTCTCTGCTGTGCATACTGCCCACTGTCATACCCTGCACACTCATCTCTTGTACATAGTGCCCACTGTTATACCCTCCACATTCCTCTTCCTCGCTTGCACATACTTCCCACTTTTATACCATCCATACTCCTCCCCTATACCTCTTACTCACAAAAATGATTCTTTAAAATTATACTGAATATCCTCAATGTTAACAGCTCTAGAATGGGCACACTTTTGTTAGTTCAGCTAAAGTAAATCTTCTCATTCTCAGTCCTCATATTTGTTTTGCCCAAGGGCCACCGGGTCAGTAGGGGGCCCCATGAGAGGTCTTTTTAGAGACCCTGAGGTAGGTTATGCCATGAGGTACAAGTATGCACAGCATATTAGCACCTTTGGGTACACTTACCTGTCAGACTGAGCCCTCCAGCGCTGCGCTCTGATCAATCCGGCGGTTCTCGGGCACTTCACCTGGTCTTCCTTCCGGGTTCTGTGTCTTCGGTCACTTGCCTTGGCCTGGCTGCGTTGATGTCACTCCCGCGCATGCTCATGCGCATCCTCTCTCTCCCCCCCCTCCCTCCCCTCTCATCCTCACCCTCTCTCTCATCCTCCCTCTCTCTATTTAATTTATAACAAAAAATTGTTTGCATTTTTATTTTTATAAAATGCCCCCACCAAAATCCTCAGCAGGAGGCCCGTGATGTTCTTAATGCGGCCTTGGGCTCAGGAATGGTTGTAACCCAATCCCCCATATCCCAACAAATACAATTATAAAACAAAACCTACTGTGTTAATGTTGTCAGACTCCTCTTGGAACTAAGGTCATAAAAAAAACAAAAAAAACACACATATATGATGCAAATAATACAACTAAATGTGTTATAATGTTACTGTTGTGCACACTCATGAGAGGACAGGTAGTGTGCTCAGCCAGAAGCAAAGCTAAAAAAAAAGGGTACAAGTATAGATCTTTTACATGCAAGTCAGCTCAGTAACAAAAAGACTGCATATTCTGATCCCTGCATAAGCCCTACTGTGAAAGGTGACATACTAGTGGTGCACCGAAATAAAAATTTTGGTACCGAAACCAAAAATTCAGGATGCACTTGGCCGAAACCGAATTTGATGTTTTTTTTTTTTAAATATATACAGCGGGTAAAATAAGTATTGAACACGGCAGCATTTTTCTAGGTAAATATATTTTTAAAGGTGCTATTGACATGAAATGTCGGTAACAACCCATACAATCCATACATACAAAGAAACCAAAACAAATAATTTCAGAAATTAAGTTATGTGTAATATAAAATGGAATGACACAGGGAAAAAGTATTGAACATGCCAACTCAAATTTATTTAGTACTTCATACTAAATCCTTTGTTGGTAATGACAGTTTCAAGACGCATCCTGTATGGAGAAACTAGTCGCTTGCATTGACCAGGTGTGATTTTGGTCCATTCTTCCACACAGTCTTCAAACCTTGAAGGTTCCATGGGCCTCTTCTAAGAACTCTGATTTTTAGTTCTTTCCATGGATTCTCTATTGGATTCAAGTCAGGTGATTGGCTGGGCCATTCTAGCAGCTTTATTTTCACTCTTTGAAACCAACTGAGTTTCCTTGGCTTTGTGTTTGGGATCACTGTTTTGCTGAAATGTCCACTCTCGTTTCATCTTCATCATCCTGGGAGATGTCAGCAGATTTTTATCAAGAATGTCTTGGTACATTTTTCCATTTATCCTTCCTTCAATGATATGAAGTTTGCCAGTACCGTTATGCTGAAAAACAGCCCCACACCATGATGTCCCCACCTCCAAACTTCACTGTTGGTATGGTGATTTGGGGTGATGTGCAGTGCCATTCGACCTCCAAACATGGTGTATATTATGGCAACCAAAGAGTTCAATTTTGGTCTCATCTGACCAGATTATATTCTCCCAGTATTTCACAGGCTTGTCTAAATGTTGTACAGCAAACTTTAAACAAGCTTCAACGTACTTTTTCTTTAGCAATGGAGCCTTGCGTGGGGAGTGTGAATACAGGCCATGGCGGTTGAGTGCATTACTTATTGTTCTCTTTGAAACAATCGTATCTGCTAATTCCATGTCTTTCTGAAGCTCTCCACAAGTGGTCCTTGGCTCTTGGACAACTATTCTGATAATTCTTTTCACTCCTCTGTCAGAAATCTTGCGAGGAGCACCTGGTCATGACCGGTTTATGATGAAATTATGTTCTTTCCCCAACAGTGCTCACTGGAGCATTCAAAAGTTTAGAAATCCTTCTGTAACCAATGCCATCAGTATGTCTTTCAACAATAAAATTGTGATGGTCTTGAGAAAGCGCTTTGCCTTTAGCCATCATGAGAGGTTTCTTTTGTGGCACCTTGGTAATGAGACACCTTTTTGTAGGGCATCAGTTGAGACTGAACCAACTGATATTAATTTGCACTGCCAAGGGGGGCAGGATTGCTTTCCAATTACTGATAGATTTCAGCTGGTGTCTTGGCTTTCCATGCCTTTTTGCACCTCCCTTTCTTCATGCGTTCAATACTTTTTCCTCTATCGTTACATTTTATTACATATAACTTAAATTCTGAACTTTTTTTGTTTTGTTATTTTCTAACAATGGATTGCATGGGTTGTTACCGACATGTAATGAAAACTTCATGTCAATAGCACCATTAGAAATATATTTACCTAGAAAAATGGTGATGTGTTCAATACTTATTTTAATACGCTAATCCCAACGCACACGTTCCTGTAGAAATGGCTTTGCATCTAAGTGGGTGCTGTAGCGGCCAACGGCTGCAACCGCGTCAAAGTAAAAAAATTTCATCAGCACACCAAGGATCTCTAGAGTAGGTCCAAAGCTTTAATCAGCGATCAAGTCGCTACAGCAGATAGCAACGTTTTGAGCCAAGCAGGACCTCTTCAAATACTTATATAATACTTATTTTACCCACTGTATATTTTTTTAAATAGTTGTATTATATTTACACATTTTAATTAATATCATGAATTTAAATCAATATGAATTTGTCGGCCATCGGCACCTTTTGAAGCGGTGTTAAAAATCCTGCTTGCTGCATTTTTGTTGCATATTTGGCAAACCGCACCTCCCTATTGAAATGCATTTTAAAATGATGCGTTTTTGATGCATTTTTGAGTTACATGACCCATGAAACACACACCAAAAGCAAGGTAAAATTGTGGCAAAATCGCGTGTGTTTTCAGCAGCCATTTATCTTTTTTTTATTCTTTCGCCACAATTGTGAAAACGTCATTTTCAGCGGCCAAAATGTTGGTGCATCACTATGACATACATATGTACATACAAACTCCACACCTGGTAGCAGATGGAACAGATGTCGTTGTGTTGCTCCAGTTGTTCCTTTGTGGCAACAGGTAAGGATTTGATCTTATTCACGGCATCCCTGCGAAGGAGGAAGCTCTTCCAGCCAAGCTGTGCCCGCAGCCAAACATTGTAGTATGAGTGTATGAAGATAATCATGGAACCCATCACTGTCCATTCGCCAAACACAGTCTCAGAAACTCCATATGCGACAACACACAGCGCCACCAGGAACTCCAGCAGACGGTAAGTTCCATTTACATAGTAAATGACGTCATCCATGTTTTCCACTGGCTCTTTGCGGATCTCCTCAATCATAAATAAGACATAGATGAAAAGAGTGCCAAGGACCTGTTGGGAGAAGAAGGAAGTTTATGTGTTAGTACTTTAGTACTTTATCCCATCCCCACAAAAAAAACATACAAAAAAAAATTTAAAAAAATTTATTGGGGGGGGGGGGGGTACCATTTTAAATTAACTGGGTAAATAAACAGCATGACTATTAGCTGGTCAGATAGCTAAATTTAGTTGGTTTAAAATTAGGATTAAACCCCATTAATCTAGTAGGGGTTATTAATTAGCAAAATAGGAAAATTGGATTTTTCATTTACCTGTAAAATCACCTTCCTGGAGTACATCACGAGACACAGAGCATTTTCATATCTATGACCATAGGGGTTAGGCTGCCACTTTCAGGTGATTGGGCCCTGGGACAAAAAGAAAGGCAGTCCCCTCCTAGGCATAACTCATCCCCATTGGGCAAGGCTTCAGTTTTTTGAAGCAAGCTATGATCCACAAGAAGGCATAGGGGTGGAATTTTCGTGTCCTGTGATGTACTCCAAGAGATATAAACAGGTAAACTGAAAATCTCATTCTCTTTATTGTACAACATGGGACACAGAGCATCCGAAATTCCATGAAAATAGGGATGTTACAAACCACTGAAGATGTTCGAAGGGCGACAAGCCAACAGGCCACAACCAAACTAGAATATGTTCTTAACTTCACACAGCAGACTATAAAACATGCTAACCAAACACCAAGTAGCAGCTTTACAAATTTGAACTACAGAAGCTTGAGGACAAATAGCCCAGGAAGCACCAACACTCCTGATAGAATGAGCCTTCACTGAAAAAGGTGGAACTTTTCCTTTCAACCATGGGCTTGAGAAATAAGCTGACAGATCCATCAAGAAATAGTAGATTTGGAAGCTATGTGACATTTCTTTGGACCATAAGGAAGCACAAAGAGGGAATCTGACTGCCAAATAGCAGCAGTCTACTTCAGGTAACCCAACAACATGAACTACATCCAAGGTGTAAGGATCCTTATCACTCTCTGAGGCTTAGGACAGAAGGACAGCAAGACAATGTCCTGGTTGAGATGGAACGAAGAAACCATCTTAGGCAGAGGACAGCTAAGGCAGTAAAACCACCTTGCCACAATGGAGCACCAGGAATGGTTTCTTACAGGAAAGAGCAGCCAATTCCGAAACTCTGAGACATAAGGTAATGGCAGCCAGAAAAATAACCTTCTGAGTCAGAAGGATTGGAGGAATATCCTGGATGGGATCAAAAGAGGATTTCTGCAAAACAAAAGTACCAAGCTGAAGTCCCACTGAGTCTATAGAGTCTTAAGTGGTGGAACAATGTTTTTAACACCTTGTACAAAGGCCTGCACCAAGGAATGTGAAGCAATCGGTCTCTGGAAAAGACAGCTAATGCCGTGTACACACGAGCGGACTTTACGGCAGACTTTGCCCAGCGGACAGGATTTCGTCAGACAATTAGATCGCGTGTGGGCTCCAGCGGACTTTGTTTTCTCAAAAGTTGGACGGACTTAGATTTGAAACATGTTTTAAATCAATCCGTCGAAATCGAGTCCGGTCGAAAAGTCCGCTCGTCTGTATGCTAGTTCGACGGACAAAAAGCCACGCTAGGGCAGCTATTGGCTACTGGCTATGAACTTCCTTGTTTTAGTTCGGTCGTACGTCATCACGTACGAATTCCACGGACTTTGGTGGATTGTGTGTAGGCAAGTCCGTTCATTCAGAAAGTCCGTCGTAAAGTACGTCGAAAAGTCCACCGGGCAAAGTCTGCAGTAAAGTCCACTTGTGTACGCGGGATAAGGCTGAAATTTGACCTCCGTGTACTCAAGACCAACCCCTGATCCATTCCACAGGAGAAAAGCCAGAATTCGGCCAACCATATACTTGCGAGGGTGAAAACCCCAAGCTTCACACCAGACAAAATTAGTCTTCAAAGTTTTGTTGTAAATCTTCTTGAGGTAGGAATGGCTTAACAAGAGACATACCTGTCCCTTAGAAATCTGGCTTCCAACAGCCTTGTGTGAAAGCCAGTGACTGTAAATAAGGATAGAAGTTCGGACCTTGTGACAGTAGGTCAGGTCAGTCTAGAAGAGAACAGGGGCCATCCGTCAACATGCTCACAATGTCAGAGTACCAAGTTCTCCTGGGCCAGACTAGGGTGATCAGAATCACCATAATTCCTTCCACTCAATACTTGCGAAGCAGACAATGTAAAAGCTGCAACGGCGGAAAGGAACAGATTTGGGAGAACTGGTACCATGGTATCACCAGAGCATCCCTCGCGAACGCTCAAGGATCCCTGGGCTTTGAGACAAACCTGTCCAGCTTTGCACTGAATCTGGACACCAGAATCATATCCGGAGTCCCTCATCGTTGGCAGAGCCTGAAAAAAGCTGTTGACCGCTAAGAAAATCCTCCTGGCAATTTTCCATGCCTGTAATGTGAACAGCGGTCAATGTGGGAACAAGGTTACCCACCCAAGACAGTATGAGGTCCACTTCCTCCTGGGCTACCCAACTTCTGGTGCCTCCGTGATTATTTATGTACGCCACTCCCATGGCGTTGTCTGACTGACCCCTCACATGGAGGTTCTCCAGCAACACTGACTAATGGAGCAGTGCATGACGAATAGCTCTCAGTTCCAAGATTATGATGGACAACAATCTCTTCTGAAAAGACCAAAGTCCCCTGGACTAAAAGAGTCAGGCTGGCATCTGTTGTCAGGACCATCTAGGACAGGGTGAAAAACTATTTTCCCATTTCCAGCATCCGTGAAGAGATCCACCAGTCCAGAGACTGCCTTGTGCTCTGGATGACATTGGGGGTTCCAACCACCGTGTCGTCCTATCCCCATGCCACCAAGAGATTCCAACAGAGGAGTCTAGAATGAAGCTAGGCAAAAGGAACAGCATCAAAAACGTTACTATCTTTCCAAAAGCCCTCATGCAAAAGGGAATTAAGGGATTTGTCAGCGTTTTGAGCAAGTCCACTTGAGTCCTCAGAGCATGACATTTGCCTGGAGGAGGGATCACTCTCAATTGAGCAGTATCCAGGATAAGGCCCAGATATTCTACCCCCTGGTCTGGGATCAAGGCAGACTTCTGAAGATTCAGAATCCTTTTAAACCTCTCCAAAGTGTGCACTGTGTGAGGCATATTGGTCTCAGGAACAAAACAGCCTGAAAACCAGAGCAAGGACCTTGATCAACACTCTGGGAGCCATTGACAAACCAAACGACCACAAACTGGAATTGGCATTCCTCCACCACAAACTGCAGAAATCTTTGAGGACATGAAAAAATTGGAATGTGTAGGTAATCATCTTTGATATCCACCAATCCCGCTGCTTGAGAGAGGCCAGCACCGACTGCACTAATCTCATCCAGGACTTTTGCACCCATGGAAACTTTTTGAGCCTCTTGAGATCCTGGATGGAACGGGAATCGCTGTTTGGAACTATAAAGAGGTTAAAGAAAAACCGCAAAACCTTACACCCTTCGGAACTGGAATGATCATCCTTTGAGATAGGAGATTAAGTTAGAGAGAGCAAATCATTTTGGTGGATTTAAAGAAACATTTGAATACATTAAGCATAGAGGGGAGGATCTAAAATTAAATTTTGTAGCCACTATGTTGCGGACGCACTTGTCCATATTTACCTCCTGCTAAACCTCAGTGAAGACCTAGAAACATCCCCCCACCCATGTGAGTGGGGGTGAACTTAATTGTAAAGAGAACTTGCCCCTTGCCTTAGAGGGCCTTGGAGTCCATGGTTTTTGGAGGAGTTGGGACTGGGGTTTGGGCTTATACCCCAAGGCCTTTAGATTGGCAAATAGGCTTAGCCTTCTTTTAACTGTCAGGAGAGTACTCTTACTCATGTCACCTTCTGGATGTAATCATCCAGGGCAAGACCAAACAAACATTTTCCTTGGAAAAGGTAAATATTCCATATGCTTCTTGCACTGCAGGGCAATTCCGCTGACTTCAGCAATAAGATCCTGCGCATGTGTATGAACAAGACCCGTTAGGCAAGAAAGTTGCTGTATGGAGTCTTTCAAGGTGTCCACGGAGAACGAAGAACACGTGGGAAATTATCCAGGTTTCTACTTGTTTTAGTATCTCCACTAATAGGTACTCTTGTCATATGATGAACTCAAGACTAAGGCATTGACAAACAGCTAAAGGTGCAATTAAATAGAGTCTCCGGATGTTCGCCTGAGGCATTCCTAAATTCCAGAACATTGTCCACTGGGCACGCAAGGTTCTTATTAAGATAAGAAACTGCCAGATCTACCAAAGACATACTTCATTTTTTAGCAAACTCACTATTGCTGAGCAACCTTTTTGGTGGATCAGCATCAGGTGGATGCCTAGTCCATGTTAAATGAAGATGTGTAGGAAAGGATTGAGGATGTTGTGGCGGCTGCCATTATCCAAATCCTGAGAAGTTTGCAGAAGAAGACTTGGGAAGCAGTGACTGTCTAGACCAGTGTTTCTCAACTCCAGTCCTCAAGGCGCACTAACAGGTCATGTTTTCAGGATTTCCACTATTTTGCACAGGTGATTTGATCAGTTTCACCACCTTAGTAATGACCACAGTCGTTTCATCTGAGGGAAATCCTGAAAACATGACCTGTTGGTGCGCCTTGAGGACTGGAGTTGAGAAACACTGGTCTAGACAACCAACTTCCTTGAGAAAGCTCACAAAGGTGTTTTGGGTCTGAAATACGCTCTGACCCTGGAGGACCCAGGATCAGATTGCTCAAAATGTGGCCTCTTCTGCATTCCCTTCTACCAAAATAATTACAACCTTTCTATACCTCATACTTCACTGGTTTCTCCTTCATAAAGAGAGGGGAGGAGAGGGGGAACACTTCCACTTGTGACAAAGGAGATTCAAGCCAGCAAGTATTCCAGAAGACTGCTGCTGTACCCCAGTGATTGCAGAGGTGAACTACTCCCATGTCACAAAGGAACTGGAAGGAAGGTGCTCCAGACATAGCAGAGATATCAGACAAAGCTGCATGGAACACCCTGACCCCAATGAGATATGTTGCACGAGGGGCTGCACCCAGGTACCTCTCTACCTGCAAGTATTTGGAACCCTTCACTCCTTTACATGCCCTACACTCCGTCGTCTGTGAGACATGGCCTGCCAGTGAGCCTACAAGGACTTCTAATCTCTAATGTAAACATAGAACAGGTGCTCTGAGAGTGGGGGGGGGGGGGGAGAGTTTAGAGACCAGACTTCAGATTCTGTTGTGAATTTTAAGGATGAATTGTTCCACATTGCTTGTAGCTACAAAGGTCAGGGATGGCTCATCTTAACACTCATTTACTGGTTGGTAAAGCCTAAGAGTACTCAAAATAACTAAATAAATTTAACAAAAAAATCAACACAAGTGACCTAACTTACAGTCAGGAGGTGTTCCTTGTGCTGATTCTTAGTAGAAATCTTCCTTGGCCCATGCCTTCCCACACTCCTGACTTTGTAATCATCCGATGCAGTGGGGGTTAAAAGAGCTGAGGAGCTGTCACAGACTCTCATCAGGAAAACCCAACTATACCCACTCTTTTCGCCCAGCTGCTCCATTCATAGAAGCCATACTACAGCTTCTATAAATGAAATACGATTTATGAATTGACCTAATAATCATCTGCCTGTCCTCCATTCTTAGATTCTGTCATTTATAGAAGCTGTAGTAAAGGCTTCTATGAATGGAGCAGCTGTGTGGAAAGGGTGGGCATTCTCAGGCTCTGTTGATGGGAGCCTGTGACAGGACATTAGTTCTGTTAAAGCGGAGGTCCATCCACCCCATGAAAAATTTAAAGTTACCAGCTACAAATACTGCAGCTGCTGTTCAGGGAGCCCACAATGTCGGCACCGCTGCCGATCTTCGGATCGGCTGCAGCCGCCACCATTGCCGATAAGGGAACCCAGCAGTGAAGCCTTTCCCTACTGTGCATGCGCAAAGCACGCTGAGATTCTAATTTGCCTAGCGGCGGAGGAAGGAGGCAGAACTTCCGAGAGACGGTGCTGCGGCCCAGTCTCCCAGAAGTGGGGAAGGGTACCTGTCAAAAACAGGTCCCCATTCCCCCTGAAAGGTGCCAAATGTGGCACCAGAGGGGGGATGACGAACAAGTGGAAGTTCCACATTTGGGTGGCACTCCGCTTTAACCCCTGCCACACTGGACGATTTTGGGAGGGGGGACTTGGGGGGTGAAGGAGAATCTCCACAGCAGAGGAATCAGCATAAAGAACACATCCTGCTGACTAAGTTATGTCCCTTGTGCTAAATTTTCAGTTTTTTATTTTAGCTACATTTAGGCTTTAGCATATGTAATACTTGAATGTTCACTTTTTTAAGCATTGTTAGATTTTAATTTATCCACTCTTCCTGAGAGGTATCACTTCATTAGCAATCCTCTGAATGAGAAAGTTAATCTCCTGCCTTGGTTTTACTTGTTATTGTAAGAAGACACTGAAACTGTAGCACAGGTGGGCAGAAGATTTTCCGAGAATGATAGGCAGTAAGAAATCTGCCTAGCCTCTTAAATATTTTCAGCTCTTCCTGATCTATTAAGAACAAAGTGTCTCCTCAGCTTGGTAAATTATGCAATGAAAGGCTTACTCGCATTTCTATGGTGAAAAAAGATCAGCACATCAACACTAAAAAAAACCAGAGTATATTAAAGTTTACGTAAATGCTAAATCTTTTCTCTTACCTTAGGGTAGAGTGGGGAAGGGTTGGACCCTCTGTCAAGATTTTATGCCGTCTTTGATCCCTGTTCGGGTGATTCATCCTCTAATATGGCTAATAAACCCCTAAAATAAGTCAAAACTGACTTATAACAAGCCATCGCCCTGTGCTATAAGTTGCTACTGTCCAACCAACCCCCCCAGGGACTGGATACTAAAAAAAAAAAAAATGGTTGGGGTAAATTCCTTTTCTCCAGGACTCTGTCCCGCACCGCCCTAGATGAAGGTCACACATCCCAGGAGGCTTTGGGACAATCTGCGCAAGAGCTGGAACTGTCTACCACACTCCGTATATGCTGCCATGCATCGCTGGGCCAGCTTAAAGAACCAAAAAGAGATTTCTGGTGACATCACATAAGAGCATAGCAACGCAGAACTTGCCATGCTGAGATGGAGCACAGGCTTACAGCAGACAGCACTGGCATCATTGGGCAGTCAAGTATGTTTTTTGTGGAAAACCCAGCGGTACAAGTAAAAGGACAAAACAAATAAAATGAAATTATAAGGTTGATGTCTGTTGTCCAACCAGTGGGCCAACCAGGCTTTAAAAGTTCCCTGATGAAAAAGACATGACAGCAGACATCTTGTTATATTGACTGTACCTGAAGAGAAGTGAGTATGCTGCTGGATATTATGATCAGGAGCCAGAAATCCATGTGGAAGAACTGACAGATCATGTAGGCCATATAGGAAGGGAAAACTAGGAGGAACAAACATAGGCTGACAGCCCGAAAATGCTTCCATAGACTCCTATGGGAAAAGTAAAGAATAAAAAAAAAATTATAATTCAGTGCTTAGGTCTACCTGGTGCCCAGAGAAAGCATCAGGTAACACTCACTTGTCTCGTGAAGCACCCAGAGCAAGGACAATAGGGTCAGCTATCTCCAGCATTGACTGCAATATTGAAGCCACTACAATGAACAAAATGATGCTGAGCAGGAAAGCTCGATGGACCACTTGTAACTCAATGAGTCCTGTCTGCACAGCAAGGATCAGTAACGTCACCCCTTCTGTCATTCCCCTGAAAAGAGAAGAGATAAAAAATATTTAATAGTTTGTTCTTAACACCAACTGAGGCATACCTTGAAAACATTTGTATTATGAGCAGAGGTGTGAAAAAGAAACAATTTTTAAAATTTGGAAAAAACAAATACAATATTTATTTAACAAGTTAAATGACCAGATCTATGGCTATAGAGCTCTCATTGAACACAAACATACACAGATTGGCCTAAGAATTAAACTACAGACAACTTCCAGCTGACAAAATCCAGGTAATCGCATTTTGGCATGAAAGAAAAAAAAAAAAAGTAAATAGCGTGACAAAGCAGAATATGTGGCACAAATTAGCATAGTTTGTGGTGAAGATTAAAACCGAAGTGTGAGAATAAAAAAAAAAAAAAAAAAAAAAAAAAAAAACACATTCATACTACTCACCTAGGTGGATGCAGCATGGCTCCGATGCTGCATCTGTCCTCCACTGCCTATAAGACCAAAAACTGAGTGATCAAAGACTGCTGATCTCTCAGTTCTAGGTCTTCAGTGAGCAGATGACTAACAGTCTCTGCCCCTCCAGCGTTCACTTCACTGGAGTGCTGGGCTGTGCGGGAACGGCTGGATCAGGCTCTCAGCAGCACACTGAGAGGCTGCGCCAGCTGCTGGTCAGGGATCTGGGTGGATTCCGACAGTAAAGCCAGGATCTCCCCAGAGCCTGGACCGGCTGAGTGATGTCAGTTGACAGCAGACTTTAGCCTGCTGAAGTCTGAATACGGGTCACAGCAGTGCAGAACTAAGTGCACTCCTGTGACCCACAGGAGAAGTGGGACCAAAAGAGCTTTGGCTACACATCTCCTTTAAAACCCGATTTACTCAAATAATAGTAACGAAGGGGAAAAAAAAAAGAAAAACAAGTACAGACCTAGCAGTCAAAGAGTCAAAAAACTCACAACTTTCACCGCAGCTGTACACTTGTTTTTAAGAATAATCAGCAGACTGTGCTTCTTGCCGTAGAAGTGATTTGAATAGATGTAAAGTCACCTGATCACTTCTACAAAGCACAGAAGTGCAAATACATTTTCAAAATAAAAAGCTGGTTTCTCTTTGGTTACTAAGGGCTTGACTTCACTCACTTCAGAGGTAGGCACTGCACACACATCTTCCCCATGTCCAGTAAAACATCCCTTACTGGCCACTGGGGTACTCACAGGTGTGTTTGCTTAATTCTAGTCAGGAATGTCAAGCTCTTAATAATAAAAAGATAACCTGGTCTATGAGGGCACATAGAGGAGGAATGTTTAAGTAAATGGAAGAAATAGACACTTGTGGTACTCTGGAGTCCAGCCTTGCATACAGAATCTCGCAGCTCAAAGATTTTCTGGTTCTCCAAAATATAAAACACTTGACAGCACCCTCACCTGTTCATAACGGGGTCATTCATGAAAGCACGGTATCCCTGCAGATAGAATTTGCAGAGGGTCAGCACTCCTAGAGCCACAAAGGACACAGTGAAGACCAAACCCAGGAGAGAATAAGGAGTGCTACAGCACTCTGCAATGCTGCAGAAACAAAGAACAAAAATTATGAAAAAATAATAAAAATATTAACTTTATTCTATATTTTACAATTAAATCTGTCTATTACTTATAATGGAAAAAAAAAAGATGAAATAGCATGTGCCTGTTTTAGATACATTTTCCACTTTAAAATGAACCTGTGATGAACCTGTGATGACAGATATATGGGAGCTGCCCTTGCTGACCTGTCTTTAAAGTGGAAGGCTCCGGGCCTTTTACACTTGTAGATCATTTCCCACCTAAATGAATCAGTGACCCAGAATAAGCATACAGAACAAGACTTCAGATTTTTTTTACTTTATCCAGGTCAAAACAGGTTTACCAGTTAAATAAAAAAAAAAGAAAAAAAAAAGCGCTAAAGAGTAAACACTAAACTGCAGCTGCAACAAAAAAAACACAAATATCAGTGTAATAAGGATAAAAAGGATAAAATAAGTGCGCTTGCAATCAAGTGACCAAATATATAAAATTGAATAGTAATAAAAAAGTTCATAAATTGCCTGTAAATAAATAGTAAAAAATCGAATGATAAATTGTTTGCACTTACAAGCAAGTGACCAAAAAAAATTATTAAATCATGATTAAAGTTCATAAATTGCTTGTGAATACATAATTAAGTCCATTCATAAAGAGTTTGATGGGAACGAGCAAATCTCATGGAGGAGAGTCACACATCCACAGTTCATCGGTCCCAGCCCGTGTGAAAGGAAGAAGGGAAGAAGGGAATGTGAGGGAAGTGTCCAAGCAGACGGTGGATCCAGATGGCAGTTTTTTTGCACTCACGGCCCTCCGGACCAGTGAGTGCTTCTCCCTAGGCTGAAACCTTGGAGTGGCCTCCCCCTGGAACGCCATGAACACCTGAGGATCCGGTCGCTGGAATCCATTTGTCCCTGCAGAGGGCCGTATCTGCATCTGCATATGACATTGCTATAAAGGAGGTCCACCACTTTTGGTAAGGGCTCAATTTTACTGCCATCTGGATCCACCGTCTGCTTGGACACTTCCCTCACATTCCCTTCTTCCTTTCACACGGGCTGGGACCGATGAACTGTGGATGTGTGACTCTCCTCCATGAGATTTGCTCGTTCCCATCAAAGCCTTTATGAATGGACTTAATTATCTATTCACAGATTATTTATTCACAAGCAATTTATGAACTTTAATCATGATTTAATAATTTTTTTTGGTCACTTGGTTGTAAGTTCACACAATTCATCATTCAATTTTAATTTTTTACTATTTATTTACAGGCAATTTATGAACTTTTGTATTACTATTCAATTTTATAAATTTGGTCACTTGATTGCAAGCGCACTTATTTTATCCTTTTTAGGTTTACCAGTTAGTAAAGCTAGGATCAGGATGACAGATAAAACAAAATTAGTAACAATGGCTCCTATATTTCTACTAACAAACTCATTAAAAAGGGGGATTTTTCACTCAAAACTGAAACGAGTTCAGTCCATAAAAACTAAAAACACCCAATGATTCTGATACACCACCAGCAATATACCTGAAGTTCCAGACTCATTCCAGAGACTCAGAAGGCAGATTCCCACTGCAGCAGTAACTAAGTCAGTGGGTTGTTTTGCCCATCAACTATTACCTAAAAACTGAAATAACTGATTTGGATGGACATTGTACATAAACATTTCTAATGTGTATTTAGCGGTCTGCATGGAGTTCTAGTCCAACTAGATTTTCAGTTCAAATCAGCTAAAATACATTCCTGGTGTATCAAAACCAAAAGGTGTTTAAAGTTAGAGAGTTCTTTTTCTATAAAAAGCAGACACAGGCTGAGACGGTCTCTCTCTCTCTCTCTGTAGAGGTCTGACACAATCACACCTAATGAGAACTAGAGCCCTCCAATGAACATTGCAGAGCTATTAGGTAGGGGGTGTGTTGGACCTCTATAGGGAGACTGCTTTCACACAGGGTTTCTTTCCACGCAGCATGCTGAATAGACATGCTTTCCAATGCAGGTTCTGACTGCAAGGAAAGCAAACTAAGACTTTGCACACCTTTTGCTTTTATGCACCTGAAATGTATTAAGCAGATTTAAACTTAAAGTTCGGTTGGCCTTCAAGCATTTGGCATCTGTCAACTTGAAGAGCATGTGAACACTGTTTCTAAAACCTTTCTAGTCTTTTCACCGTAAGCTGGTCACGTAGCGCACAGACCACATATAAAACGATGATGTTTACCAGCTCTAAAGCAAGACACCCCCAAAGACTTGGTAAAAAAAAAAAAAAACTTGCCATTCATCATGATGATTGAATGATAGGGAATTGCCAGATAAGAACATGTGTGATGTGGCCCCCGGGTGGTGGGCGAGCTTTCCAGGAAAAAAATACGAAGGAAGATAACTCATGATGTGATCAATCAAGAAAATATTCTACTGACTGCACATTAAAACCAACTACAGAATGATCTGTTTTTTTTCTTCCAGTTAATATATATCTTGTCTCTTACTTAGGATTATTTTGCTTTTTGCTCAGTTAACCCTTTATCCTGGGCAACCTGAAAAGTGTTCAACTACTTATAAACCATCTATTTTATTAGATAGTGCCATATTAAAGACAGTTTAGGTTGTTCAGATATCAGTTATTGCTAGGGTGCAGGGTGTGCACGCATGTGTAAATAATAAATTGCGCAACACACATTCAAATATCACCTCACACGCTGAAGTGAGGAGAATAATTCTAGGGCCAATATTTACAGTTAATTATAAACTGATGAGCTATAAAGGCATATTTTTTGTGAGTGCAGAATTTTTTGGGCATGACATGTTTAATATTTATTTACTTGAAACAATCTCATCATTTCAATTTTACCAAAATGACAGGTTTGATAAACTGTTGCACAAACATCATGTGGCATTAAACTTGCAACTGCTACCTTTTAATACTAGAGGTTCTGTAAGTATATATTTTTTTTTTTTTTGGGAAGGCGGGGCAGAAATGCACATTTTAATGTGTGCAAAAAAAATGTTCCAGCAGCATAAGGGTTAACTTACATTTAGACTTCCACCTCCAACTCCTAGGTGAGAGATAGATGGCAAGGACCTTTGGCTGGGATCCAGGGAAATCAGAGGAACCCAAATCTAGCAAAACTTCAGCACACAGATAGATACACAATTGAAAAATGAGCTCTGAGATCCTGGCACCCTTTCCAGGTGGTACAGCCAGGTGCTGATTTTCTCTGTAGATTATAAAGAATCTAAATAATAGCCTGATACAAGAGAATAAAGTGGAACTCCAGAACAGCTGTGATTACACGCCTTTTGCCTGAAGTTGACACAGGACTGTCCACAAACCAGCCTGTCTTTGAGGGGAAGCTAACAGATTGGAGGTTCGGAACTGAGGAGGGGGCAGGGATAGAAGTGTCATTTCATAGCTAGCCCCTAGAAATAACAGATTGGACACAAAGGTCCGGGACATCTCTGATCCAGACTGGAGCAAAAGCAAACAAACATCCCTCCACTCCGACAAGTAAGGGTGCCCCTTCATTGTGAAGAGGGCTTCGGGGTCCAAGACGTGCAATGAAAGGATGAACCCACTTTTGACTTAAAGTGGTTGTAAAGCCACTTGTTTATGAACACACAATCCCCTGTGTTTAATAATGTTCTATGCCCTAGTGCATGTGTTTTATAAAAAAAAAAATATAAAGATTTGTACTTTATTTCACAGCGCCTCCCGGCGCTCACGTGACTGCTCAGCTCTCTCCTCTCCCTGGCTGACAACTACAGCAGGAGGGACCGAGAACTTCCGCTGATGTCAGCTGGGGAAGAGAGGAGGAGAGAGGAGGAGAGAACCGAGCAGTCACGTGATTGCCGGGAGGCGCTATGAAATAAGGTACACAAATCGTCATTTTTTTTAATAAAACACATAAACTGGGGCACAGAACATCATTAAACACAGGGGATTGTATGAAAATATTACAATTATGATAACAGCAGGAGGGGGAGGATCAAGGAGCGGACAGAGCTGACCGAAAGAGAGGGGAGAGGGGGGAGAGGACAGAGAAGAGATGCGGAATGACGGAGGCACATAAAGGGGCCATGGTGTCAGGGCACAGCAGCCATGATAAACCGTGGATAGTTTACATGGAGGAGGGCAGAAGCAGGCAGGATTAACCAGGTATTTCAGGTGATAGAAAGGGCCAAATTACACAGCCCAAGCACTGGGCTGCATAATATGCTTTAAGGGAACAGGATTTTTTTTTTTTTTTAGGGTAACAATCACTTTAAATTAGGATGCCTGGGTGGGAAAAAAATTTGCACTTTTTTTTTTTGTGGGGTAGAAGACCTTCTTCCCCATAACCTCCTGATAAGGTTTTCAAGGAATATCCCAAACAGGCAATCACCAATTGAATGGCATGGGTTTTGCAAGCAGGTTCAGCCGACTAGCCTTTAACAACAAAATTATGCACAGAGAGCAGTGTCATCCTAGAGACCTGATGAAGTACTTTCTCCAGGGAATGAACACAAAATAGCACCGAAGTTATGAGCTGCAATTGTTCCAGAAGAATAGGGTCCTCAAAGTCACGATAATGTTCTCTAATTGCTTGCCCAGTCCAGTTAGGAACAGTCTGACAATTGGGCATAGCCAGTTTTATGGCAAGACCAGAAAGAACAAAGGTTTGCCTTCAGTAGGGTTTTAAAGCTTCTACTGACAAAATCCTTAAAGGTGGGAACATTCTCAACAGGGACAATGAGACGCTTGTAGAAGACTGGAATGGCAAGATCCACTACTACTTCTTTGAAAAGCATACAAGGCCTTTTGCGAATGGAAGACAGAGAGAGAGAGAGAACAACTCAATCCCTGTACTGTATTATAGCCTGAGGTCAGTCTTACTGCTCAAAGCTCACAGCCATACCCAGCATAGATAAAACTTGAATTTCTAGCATTTCCAGCAACCATCCGAACCTAGCATAACAAGCACAATGGGTAACTCATCTGGATCCACCAAAAGTATTTAAAAAAATTAAAAAATAGGATTTTTTATAACAGCTTACCTGTAAAATCCTTTTCTTTCGATGGACATCACGGGACACAGAGCCATGGTAATAACTTATGGGTTATGTAGGTACCATTACGTATTGGACACTGGTCACACCCTAATCAGGAAGTTCAACCCCCTATATAATCCCTCCCCTTACAGGGATACCTCAGTTTTGTCCATCGAAAAAAAAGGATTTTACAGGCAAGCTGTTATAAAAAATCCTATTTTCTTTCTCGGACATCACGGGACACAGAGCCACAGTAATAACTGATGGGATGTCCCAAAGCAATGCCAACTGAGGGGGGGGGAAATCACAACCAAGTAGGGTGCAATCAGACCTGAGGACCTTGTACCGCTGTCTGCAGCACACTACGCCCAAAGGCGATATCCTCATGCCTTCTCACATCCACCTGATAAAATCTGGTGAATGTGTGGACTGAAGACCAGGTTGCGGCCTTGCAGATCTGAGCCATAGAGGCCTGGTGATGCACTGCCCAAGAAGCACTAATAGCCCTTGTGGAATGTGCCTTGATTTGAAACGGAGGAATCTTCTGTTTCAAACCGTAAGCTTGAATAATCAATTGTTGAATCCATTTAGAAATGGTAGCTTTTGATGCTGCCTGTCCTTTATTGGGACCCTCTGGCAGCATGAACAAAACATCCGTTTTGCGAATCTGAGCAGTTGCTTCCAGAGAGGTCTTGACTGCTCTTACTACATCCAAAGAATGTAGTGACCTCTCTTCCGGAGAACAGGGCTCTGGAAAAAAGGAAGGCAGAACAATGTCTTGGTTTAGATGAAAATCTGAAACCACCTTCGGTAAAAAATTAGGATGAGGGCGCAACACCACTCTATCCTAGTGTACAATCAAATAAGGCTCTTTACAGGAAAGAGCTGCTAATTCTGATACTCTTCTAGCAGAAGAGATGGCTACCAGAAAAATTAGTTTCCTTGTCAGCAAGATCAAAGGAATCTGACGTATTGGTTCAAAAGGCTGTTTCTGTAACACCGACAGAACCAGGTTCAAGTCCCAGGGGTTTAGGGACGCCTTAACTGGAGGATTAAGGCGCATCAGCCGCTGCATAAAATTTCGGACCAAAGAATGCGAAGCAAGTGGCCATTGAAACAATACTGATAAGGCCGAGACCTGGCCCTTGATGGTACTCAAGGCCAGCTTCATCTCTAATCCTAATTGTAGAAAATCAAGAATTCTACCTATGACATACTTTCTGGGATGCCAACCCCTGGATTCACACCAGGACACATAAGCTTTCCAGACTCTATGATAAATCACTCTGGAAGCTGGCTTCCTTGCATTGATCAAGGTAGATATGACAGGACCTGAAAGCCCATGACTCTTCAGAACGTGGGTCTCAATAGTCAAACCGTCAAATTTAGCGTTTGTAAGGCAGGATGGAACACTGGACCTTGAGATAACAGGTCTGGGCGTACCGGTAGGGTCCACGGGGAACCCACCGTCATCCTCACTATTTCTGCATACCAAGTCCTTCTGGGCCAAGCGGGGGCCACCAGAAGTACCGACTTCCTTTCCTGCCTGATCCTGCAAAGGAGTCGTGGCAGTAGCAGAATAGGCGGGAATGCATAAATCAGTGAGAACCGATGCCACGGAATCACCAACGTATCTGTCCCGCAGGCAAGAGGATCCCTCGTCCTTGCCACAAATCTGAGTATCTTTTTGTTGAATCGGGATGCAGAGAGATCTACATCCGGGACCCCCCATCTTTGGCATATGGCCCAAAAGACGTCGGGATGCAGAGACCATTCCCCTGGGAGTAACTGCTGGCGACTTAGATAGTCCGCCTGCCAGTTGTCTATCCCTGGAATGAAAACTGCCGATATGCATGGGACATGCATCTCTGCCCAGACTAAGATCTGGTTCACCTCCTTTTGAGCCGCTCGGCTCCGGGTGCCTCCCTGATGATTGACATAAGCCACTGCTGTGGCATTGTCGGACTGGATCCTGACCGGGCAACCCTGTAGCCTGACAGTCCAGGCTTTTAGGGCAAGGTATACCACCCGGATCTCCAGAATGTTGATGGGTAAGGTCCTCTCGGTCTTGGACCATAGCCCCTGAATCGCAGACTGTTCCAGAACTGCTCCCCAACCTGACAGACTGGCATCTGTTGTTACCACCGCCCAGGTAACCGGTAGAAAGGACCTCCCCTTCTGCAGGTTTTCGGGTATGAGCCACCACTTGAGGCTCTGACGCACCGCATGCGACAGGTGCATCAGAAAGTCTAATGCCTGAACCTTCTTGTTCCAGGCCGACAGAATACTGTATTGCAGTAGTCTTGAATAGAACTGAGCATAGGGAACTTCTTCGAATGAAGACACCATCTTCCCCAGCAGCCTCATACAAAGGCGGACAGAAGGACCCCTCTTGGTCCTGACTGTCCGAATCAGCTCCCTTAAAGCAGTAATCTTTGCCTGAGGAAGAAATACCTTCTTCTGGCTCGTATCTATGATCAGACCCCAAATACTCCAGTCTTCTTACTGTTTTTAGGAAAGACTTTTCTAGGTTGGGGATCCAACCAAGGTGTTCCAGATACTTGACCGTGGTCCTCAAGTTCCCGTTCAAGGAGGCTACCAACCGGTCTATCAAGAGCAGGTCGTCTAGGTATGCTATAACAGTTATACCCTGAGCCCTTAATCTGGCCAGAGGAGGAGCCAAGATCTTTGTGAACACTTGAGGTGCAGTGGCTATCCCGAAGGGCAGAGCCACAAACCGGAAATGGCTCCCTCCTAACTCGAAGCGTAGAAACCTCTGATGAGCAGGAAAAATGGGCACATGTAGATATGCATCTCTGATGTCTATCGATGCCAAAAATTCTCCTCCTTGTAGGATGGAGACTATTGTCCGAATTGATTCCATGCGGAAGGACTGAACCCTTAGGAATCGATTCAGATCCCTTAAATCCAGAATTGTTCTGACAACCCCATTTGGTTTTTGGACCGTAAAAAGGTTGGAATAGAAGCCCAATCCTTGATCCCTTGTGGGAACCACCATAATGACCTCTTGCATCAAAAGTCGCTCTAACGCTAGAAGGAGCGACTGCTTCTAATCTGGGTCTCTGGGAACACTTGATCTGAGGAAACGCGGAGAGGAAAATTCTTGGAACTCCAGCTTGTACCCTAAGGTTACCGTGGAGATTACCCATCTGTCCTGAAAGTCCTCCTGCCAGAGCTTTGAGAACTGTAGCAGTCTTCCCCCCACTCGAGCGAGCGGGGGCGCCCCTTCATGAAGAGGCCTTAGTGTCTTGTCTAGAAGAAGACTTCTTCACCCAGGACTTCTTTTGTCCCTGGGGTTGACTCTTGTGTCTTGCCCCAGACGGAGGAGGCCGTCGTGACTGCCTGGAGGCTGATGCCCCTGGCGCTGGGGAAAGAGTCCGTTTGAAAGAGGGACGCTTACTCTTCTTCTTAACAGGTAAGAGAGTGCTTTTCCCACCAGAGATTCTCTTGATATAGTTGTCCAAGTCTTCTCCAAACAACCTTGCACCACGAAAAGGAAACCCAGCCAAGAGCTTCTTACATGGTGCTTCGGCTGACCAATTTTTCAACCATAAGATTCTACGCATATGCACCAACCCAAGTGAAAGGCGAGAGGTTTGCATGATAGAAGCTTTGATGGCGTCAACAACATAACATAAGGCCGCTGGAAGGTTAGCAAACCCCTGGGCCTGTTGTTCAGGTAATACTTTGATGACCTGCTTAACATGGTCTCTTAAGTATTGACAGACTTCAATCGCTGCTACTGCAGGTTGAGCCACTGATCCTGCTAAGGAAAAAACATCCTTTAATAAGGATTCCATCTTCTTTTCCACAGGATCCCTGAGCATCTGAGCGTTGTCTACAGGACAAGTCAGGCTACTATTAATAGAGGAAATGGCCGCATCAATGGCCGGCATTCCCCACATCTTAATACATTTTTCTTCCATAGGATAAAGTGTTGAAAACCTTTTCGGCGGAAGAAATCGCTTATCTGGGTGATCCCACTCAGAATAAAGGAGCTTTTCAAGTAAATTATGAATAGGAAAAGCATGAGCTGTTTGAGAAGGTTTCAGTGACCCCAAAGAAGATGAAGATTCCTTAACAGATTCAGGTACGGGCAACTTAAATGTGGAGTGGACCAATCCAGTAAGGATCTGTACTAAGACTTTCTCCTCTTGGGAAGTTGCAGAGGGTCCCTTCTCCACCTGATGAAGAGGAATCATCCGTCCCATCCTGATCCTCTGAAAGGGATTCATCTCCTTTATCCCAGAGCTCCTCTGTCAGAGGGTCTTGGGAAACAGAGGAAGGCCTAGTACGTTTTATTCCATTGAGTGAAGCTGTAATCACGGCCATTAATCTTTCCTCTAACCCAGAAATGGTTGAGGAAAAAAACCTCTTGTGTAATGTATACAGGGGCTGAAGTGCTGGAAGCAGGTACAGCCCCTGACCCCAACGGCTCTCCCTGGCTAGCCGTCCCTGGCCCCTCAGGGGGGAGGGTGTAGCAGACAGGGGGTCCTCAGAACCTGACCGAGATCTCCTAGTGTCTCTGGCTCTGGGGTTACTTGAACCTCTTCTACCCATAGTGCAAAGCAACAAGGTATGAGGTATCCAAAAATGAACACTGACTGCTGAGTTATGTAGTCCGGCAAAGCCTTGCTACCAAATGCCCAGTCTGGTGTTACCTTAGTAAATGCAGACTAGGAGAATGCCTGTGTCCCACCTTACATGTGACTGTCAGCTCTGTGTCCCTCCAAGGCTCAGAGCACCTGTAAAGTGTGCTTTAAATAGCCATGCTTTCTGGCACTGTGGGCGTCTGAGCACGCTGATGCTGTGCTGACGCCCCGCGCCCCCCCCCCGTTTTTGAAAAAAACGAGCGCTTCCCACACAAGCCGACCCTTCCTGACAAGCATGGAGGAAGGCTGGGGGTGGAGGAAGAAAAGGAGGAGGCCGGCAGTGATGGGGCCTGCTGCAATAGCGGCCTGGCGGCGGCAGCGGCGGTGACAGTGCGGTGTAAAACCGCCTTACAGCACACCTGTAGCCTCCCCCTAGCCTGGGGGGAAAATCCCAGATGAGAAAATCCCCCATCCATCCTACCTGGAGCCGGTCGGAAGAGCCTCTGCAGCGCCGAACGCTGAGACAGAAACAGCATGAGAAGGTATGTGCTCTTGGCAGCCCCCGGTGGTCACAATAGGCATATCATGCATTTACCTTAAAGGAGAAAACCCACTAGAATTCACACATTCTGTGGAATCTCCTCTTACCTTATCCAGCCGCAGGATTCGGTATACACAGACCCAATCTTCACCTCTCACGGTGGGCTCAGTTTTGAAAAAAAACGCCAGAGACTGGGGCCCCCTACGAATAGGGGGATCCGCAGTTCTGGCCCTGTAAAGCACTCAGCCAGAAATTAGGAGGTTTAAAGCCATTTTCTGATCTGCGGGGTCCAGCTCTCTAAAAAGAGAAGCGTTACAGGTAAAACCTCGTTTCTTCGGACACGAGGCCCGGGTACCATCCAATTCGGCCATGAAAAGACACTTTGAATGGATCTGGTTCGCCTGGCTTGCCCCAGTATAGGATATCAGGATATTCCCTTTGGAGTTTCAGCACAGGACATCTTTACTCGTCCAACACCTAAGACACTGGCGTAAAAACTGAGATATCCCTGTAAGGGGAGGGATTATATAGGGGGTTGAACTTCCTGATTAGGGTGTGACCAGTGTCCAATACCTAATGGTACCTACATAACCCATCAGTTATTACTGTGGCTCTGTGTCACGTGATGTCCGAGAAAGAAAACTTTTTTTTAACTGGAGTTTCCACTTTGAATGAATGGATGAATGAATGAGTGACTTTCATAGCGCTACCTATGCGAACTGAATTGCCTCAGGGCGCTTTTTAAGACTGATTCAGATATCTATGTGAGGCTGGGTTCACACCAGTGCAAATTGGATGCGGATTTCTCAGCATCCAATTCACATATCAGGAGATTGTGACCAGCTCTGTATTGAGCCAGTTCACACATCTCTGGAGCGGCTCCAGTGCGAATTGCACTGGGGTCCTGTGCGTTTTCTGGTCCGTTTCAGGTCCGAATTCAGCCAAAAAATTCAGACTGAAATCGGACCTGCAACGATGAACAGGGATGCACCGGACCCCTGCTGTCAGCCGCTCCGTGCTGAGGTGTGAACCCAGCCTTAGTTGCATAAAATATATTTAGTGACTATCTACCTGGATTAAATGATAAAAAAAAAAAAAAAAAAAAAAAAAAAAGAAAAGCAGGCTAGCAATCACGGACAATGGTAAATATACTGTTCTATACTGCTCAAATTTTTTTTTAAATTTAGCAAAATTTAACAGCACCCAGATGACCAACCAAGTCTTGTGATAAAAAAATGTTAACTCTGAAGTGTTAGATGGCCATCTCTCATCTGTTCACATAGACACACACTTCATTTCCACACTATCTCTGGAATGTGATAAGCTTTCCAAGCCAATGAATATTAAAATGCTGACTAACATGCCAGATTGGTATTTAAGGTCTACGCCTGACAGGTCACCCGTGTTATCTGCTTTGCATCGGACGCACCCTAGCAACCAATATACAAAGCAGGTTATTAGCAATCATCTTGGGTGATAAATATGAGAGAATCACGAGTAACCTCAGAAATGTTTAGGCTTCCCCAGCCCTTCACTGCCAGATGTTTATGGTTAAGTCAGTGTCAGAATGAAGACGAAACATTTTTCTGTAGAGTGCTGCTAAACATATAATTAAAGAAGGTATAAACACTAAGGGGATGTCATTTTGTTTGCTGAAGCACTATCAAACAATTGCTATGTTTTTTTAATCCTGTTCTTAAAAAGTTTTTCTTTTCACCTAAAGTGTTTAGTTTATCTGTTTACTGAAACATACCTTGTAAGAAAAAGAAAGAGGAGCCTCTCCCGAGAGGTAGGCTGGTCGCGTGTGCTAAAGTATGTGTAGATCTGAAGAGCAAAAAGGACCAACCAGAAAACCATAAATAGAACTGGGACCACAAGCTGATTCCACAGTGACATTCCCAGGGCCAAAAGACCATACACTTCTACCACCTGTAATGCAAGAAGAAACAAAAAAAAAAAAGTGAGGTTAACAAACGGAATACACCCATGGCGACAGAAGACATAACCCATTCTGATTGGATCAAAAGGTTGAACAGGATTTTGTTTTTATTTGGAAATACAGTTTATGCCAAGTGGTTTTTAAATCATTCAAAAGTGCCAAAACCACAACTTGGAGATATATATTTTGCAAATGAAGCTGTGAGCCAATATAAAAAGAATCCCACACTGAGGTCTTTAAAAGTGCAATTTATTTAATCTAACAACAGTAAACAGTCATCTGAATTCTACAACAGGCTCTTCTATGTGCTGGCCTGTACCTTTAGTATTTTTTTGTATCAGGTATAAATGTCTGCAATGTTCAATTAAGACAGTAATGAGAAAGAAGCCACTGTCAATCATTTTGTTTTTTTGTAACCACTCCGATAAGCACGTCTGTATTTGGTGGGCGGCTGAGAGAACAATGGGAAAAAGCATGGGAAGAAATGGAGCATGCATGCTGTGGTGGCAAATCTACACAGACAAGATCTTCTGCAGATAGAAGCCTCCTGAAATAAGGAAGTAGAAATAACTGGCAAGATAATCAGGTATTTTATTCTTACTGAAACCCTATAGAACAAAACTAAGGACACATTGATCACTAAATTTATGCTAATATTTTCTTTTTGGTTTACAGACATTTTTACTAGTGACACAATGCATGTTAACATACAGCAATGGACCTCTAAAGTGTGGATCCGTCCTTATGGAAACACTGACTTTGGCTAGAGGTCTGTGCTAGATCACCTTCCTCCAACAATACTCTGCTTTTGGCCACTAACCGTAATGGGAGTCTCAATGACCAAAAGAGTCATGCAGCAGGAAAAGAACCCAAGTGCCACATAACTATCAGACATTGATATTCACATAATAAATCCATCTGTGTTTTGTGGGCCAGGGAAATTGGAATTCAGTTGACAGTTTACTACTGTTAGACTAACTAGAGATTTACGTTACTCACTTTATTGAAATCTGTATTTGGATCACACCGAGGCTGCTATAGCTCTGTACGCATGGAACAAAGAGATTATCTGCATTCCTGACTCTCTCAGTCAGCTCCCTCTTGCCATCGCAAGTTCCCAAGGAAAAAAAAATGCAAAACTGGGAAAGTGCCTAAAGCAACTACACTGTGTGCACAATTATTAGGCAAGTGAGTATTTTGACCAAATCAACATTTGCATGCATATTGTCCAACTCCAATCTGTATATACTTGAATGCTTATTGGGTTTAAGCATATCAGGTGATGTGTATTTGTGTAATGAGGGAGAGTGAGACCTAAGAAGATCAACACCTTATATAAAAGGTGTGCACAATTATTGGGCAGCTTCTTTTCCTCAGGCAAAATGGGCCAAAAAAGAGATTTAACCGATTCTAAAAAGCCAAAAATTGTAAAAAGCCTTTCAGAGAGATGCAGAACTCTTGGAATTGCTAAGATATTGGGGCGTGATCACAGAACCATCAAAGTTTTCTTGCAAATAGTCAATAGGGTCGCAAGAAATGTGTTGAGAAAAAAAAAAAAAAAAAGACGCAAATTACCTTCCAAAGATTTGAGAAGAATCAAATGTGAAGCTACCAGGAACCCATTGTTCTCCAGTGCTGTCATATTCCAGAACTGCAACCTACCTGGAGTGCCCAGAAGTACAAGATGTTCAGTGCTCAGAGACATGGCCAAGGTAAAGAAACCTCACTTTTACGTTCTTAAATATTCAGGTTTGAGGTTTAACATTTAGGATTGACCGAGAGCACTGTAGGTGTTCAATAATGACATAAATCCTCAAAAACACAACTTGTTTAATAATTGTGCACACAGTGTAATAGTAAACAGCAGAAAAATCCCTTATCACGCTAGGACAGCAAGGATGATACTCTACAACTTAAACAAAAAGCTGACTTTAGGCCTCTACCAGGGATGCCATATTCACTCAATTCATACAATTTGCAGGTACACTGTACACTATATTACCAAAAGTATTGGGACACCTGCTTTTACATGCACGTGAACTTTAATGGCATCCCAGTCTTAGTCCGTAGGGTTCAATATTGAGTTGGCCCAACCCTTGCAACTATAACAGCTTCAACTTTTCTGGGAAGGCTGTCCACAAGGTTTAGGAGTGTGTCTATGGGAATGTTTGACCATTCTTCCAGAAGAGCATTTGTGAGGTCAGGCACTGATGTGGACAAGAAGGCCTGTCTCACAGTCTCCACTCTAATTCAACCCAAAGGTGTTCTATCGGGTTGAGGTCAAGACTCTTTGCAGGCCAGTCAATTTCCTCGACCCCAAAATTGTGCATCCATGTCTTTATGGACCTTGCTTTGTGCACTGGTCCGAATCATTCGGTGGAGGGGGGATTATGGTGTGGGGTTGTGTTTCAGGGGTTGGGCTTGGCCCCTTAGTTCCAGTGAAGGGAACTCTTAAAGAGGAAGTAAACCCTGATGGGTTTTGTTTCCTCTTAGTACCCCTGCAAAGTAAAAGCATAATGGGCTAGCATGCATCGCATACTAGCTCATTATGTGGCACTTACCTGAAAACAAAGCCCACGTTGTCCCCGCTGGAGGCCGCATCCATCTTCGCCCCACTTCCTTCCGGGGCCGCGGACTCTGGTTCTGTGACTGGCCTGAGTCGAGTGACGTCACTCCCATGCATGCGTGCGGGATCCGTCAGTCATGGCACTTGCGAGTGAAGAAACAGCATGGAGGGCCGTTTCTTCACAATGCATGTGCCGATGACATCATCGGCACAGTTTACAGTAAATATCTCCTAAACGGCGCACATTTAGGAGATATTTCCACTACCTAAAGGTAAGCCTTATTTTAGGTAAAAGTCACAATCAGAGGTTTACAACCACTTTAAAAGTGTCAGCATACCAAGACATTTTGGAAAATTTCATGCTCCCAACTTCCTGTTCCAACATGACTGTGCACCAGTGCACAAAGCAAGGTCCATAAAGACATGGATGAGCAAGTTCAGGGTTGAGAAACTTGACTGGCCTGCACAGAGTCCTGATCTCAACCCGACAGAACACCTGAATTAGACTGCGAGCCAGGGCTTCTCGTCCACATCAGTGTCTGAGCTCACAAATGCGCTTCTGGAAGAATAGTCAAACATTAGACACACTCCTAAACCTTGTGGACATCCTTCACAGAAGAGCTGAAGCTGTTATAGCTGCAAAGGGTGGGCCAACTCAATCATGAAACCCTATGGATCAAGAATGGGATGCTAATAAAGTTCATGTGAAGGTAAAGGCAGGCATACTAATACTTTTGGTAATATGGTGTATATGGACAGTATCTTGTTGAAAAATTATAAAAATTACCTAGACAAAGCTTCTGTAGTCACCAGCAGTGCATGTTTTTCAATCTTATTCAAAGAATGTGCAGTAAAATAATTTGTGTATTTTTAAAATTGTAATAAAGTGGTGCTTCTTCTTTGAGGACCACAAAGTACGCAATACTGAATATTATGGAGAACTAGGACTGAGAATCACTGCAACCAGTCTTTAAATGTCTTTTTCTGTACCACAGAGCAACTGTTCAGTGACCATGATAATGTGTACAATGTTTGAATCCTAGCAAATTCATTTAATCTTTGGCAGATTTTATTTTTTGGCATCCCTGGTTCTAGCACATTTGCTAGAACCAGGGATGTGCAAATCATATCGCCCGACACCCAGAACATGCAATTTCGGGCACTGGGCAGGTTACTTTTTTTTTTTTTTTTTACATTTACCCCCGCTGCGGGCAAGCTGCAGGGTTTACTTTGTTTGCAGCTGGAGATTCTCTTTTCACTAAAAACAATCTGAGTGGCTAGTTAGCCATTAGATCACTTTTAGGTCGTCCCCCCCCCCCCCCCCCCCTTTGCTGGCGTTTCTCAGGCTTACCATTCTCACCTGCGAGCCCAGGAAACATGGATCTGATGCTTTCCAAAAAAAAAAAAAAAAAAAAAAAAAACACTGGCAAGCCCAGGAAACAATCCAGTGGTTTGCACGACTGGCCATAGAATAGAGGTGAGACCAGATCGTCATCGTCTCTCTTCACCCTTATGAGGCTGGGAGCAACGTCATAATGTTGGATGTAAACAATTTTTTTTTTTTTTTATAAAACTCTGGATCAATTTTTTTTTTTTGCACAACGCAAGGTCTCTCCCCAACCTGCTAGTCCTGGGGCGTGGTGCATAGGGGATAAACAGCGCAATGTTAAAGACATTAAAAGTTTAAGTTGCTATAAAGCCCCTTTCATTTTTAAAAAGCCCCAGACATTACTAAAAGCATCTCTAGCTAATAAAAAAACATCAATCCATCACCTTATTTAAATACAGTTTTGGTTAAAAAAAAAAAAAAATTATTAGGATAAGTAGATTGTCACAAGGGACAAGTTGATTGGGACCCTGAATTAGTCCCTTTAACAAGTACTGAAAAATTTCCACACCCCTGTAGAACAATACTGCAACATGTCAAAGCAGACTTAAGATTCATATTAATAGTTCCTTAGCATTTATTCAAAACATTTTACCTGAACCAGCTCCCTGTATGCCGACTTAGCAAGGTTAAAAGGCACCAGCAGGTTGGATGCCAAAAAGTACAGCACTTCGAGTCCAGTGAAAATCATGGCAAACTTGTTAATGACGACGATGGTCTCAATGGGAACAAGGCAGAGGCGAGCCAGCAGGGGGACCATGTGAGCGGAGAAAAGCCAGATCTGTTTTGTCTTCATCACACAGGAACAGAGAGTACAGACGACCAACTGGCCTGTAACATAATGTCACAATGACCAAGAGTTACACCTCCAATAGCATAAAAAGGTTATTAGAGGCAATTTGTTGCTGGGAAAAGGGTGTCAATCAGAAAACTTATATCAAGGAAAAGTGGCAATCGCAACTAGAATGTGAGGGTCACTTTGCTTGCAAAAGTTAGAAAATGCAAAACATTTAATTGGTTCATTTAGACCTATTTTTCTAGTAATACTTCTAGTCCAAGAATTGCTGGAAAAGAAAAAATCATGCAATATACTATCCCTCATCTCTCCCATCAAAGTTTAGAAACTTTCTTTGTTAATACTAAAGATTATGTAGCTAAGCAACTTTATCATATAAAGCATAAAGCCTTTATGACCCATAGAAATTAGATAACTGTTGCCTAAACCCTGTGGAAACTGAAAGGATTGAAACAATTCTGGAATGTCTCAGCAAGTTCAGCCAATGGATCAGGAGAGAGTAATGCTGGCCATATACTATACGAAAAACCGGCTGAAATTCGGCCATTTGGCCAGTTCATTTGTTTTTCGGCCAGTTAATGGGCACAGAATTGAAAATCGTTGGGACGTTTTTGAGCCGTCTGAAAATTTTCTGCTGAACGAACGATAAATTGAAAGGTGAATGTGCTTACCGTCCAAATTGTTTGCACTAGTTATATGTAAAAAAAAAACAAACAAAAAATGGATTCATTTATGTCCACTGAACAATTTATCGGTCATTACATGATGGCACTATCATTTGCTCTCACGGCTGAATGTTCATTTTTCGAAAATGGGTTCGGACGATTTTTCGTATCGTGTATGGCCAGCATTAGACTACTAGTCAGGGCAGGTTAATATATTGTTCACCTAAAAGCGTATGTCCAGCCAAAATGAGATTTTTAAAAAAAGTTTTGGCTAGAGTGTGGAATGACTAGAAACCTTGCCAGGTTTTAACTGCTATTCTGGGCTTTGTCACAGAGATTTCCCCTCAAGTCACAACTGTGACACACACAGTAATAGAAAGCTGAGTTGTAGCCTTTCCTTATCCTATAAACAAAAAAGAAAAAAACACAAAATAAAATAGGAATTTTTACTTCCCTGTATATTCCACATCTTGGAGTACAATGCAGGGCAACAAATCATAGGCAATGGCTTATATGCTGCCAATTTCAGGGGACTGTGCACTGGTCTAGGCTATGCTGGGAACACCCCCATTGAACCCTTATATAACCCCACCCCCTCTGTGGAACTCTAGTGTCGCTAGTGTCCTTAAGATGATGGTCCACTCAAATGGAAAAAGTTACACGCCCAGAAATGTTAAGTACCTGCGGTGGCCAGGCAGCTGCACTGCAATGAAATTTTACAACACCAGCTGCTGGAAAGTTAAGTATAAAACCTCTTCTTTTAGGCTAGGTTCACATCTTATCGGGTGCAGGAAGGCATGTAATCGCATGCCTTCCCACAAACGCAGAGAAAAATGCAATGCTGCTTAGGAGATGCGTGGGGAGATCAATAATCCTGATAGCACCCCATGCACTGGGAACCGCACTGAACTATGCATTTTTTCCCTGCTACATCTTTGGAAAATGGTACAGGGACCTTTTTCTTGCATTTTCAGAGGTACATCAGCCCATTCAAATGAATGAGCTGCTGTGCCCGAGCAAACGTGGCTGCAAGAATCCGCATAGATGTGTATCAGGGTTTAAAAGGCAGGCCTTTTTGCTGATTTGATCATGTAGAGACAGGGGGGTTGATTTACTAAATCTTTTTCCAATGAGTCACTCTGTAGTTAATTTACTAAAACTGGAGAGTGCAAAATCTGGAGCAGCTGTGCATGGTAGCCAATCAGCTTCTAACTTCAGCTAGTTTAATTAAGGTTTCAAAAAAAACCTGGAAGCGGATTGGTTTTTATGCAGAGTTGCCCCAGATTTTGCACTCTCCAGTTTTAGTAAATTAACACCAGAGTGGCTCATTGGAAAAGGATTTCCAAGGCCAGGCTGCACTGCATTAAAAAAGCCAAGCAGTCGCAGTTTGTTCAGTAGCTCAATTGAGCAGCCACCAATAGCAGAGTGCTTTCCACTGTCTGCAATGCACATAGTTATGAGCACTTACAGGAACAATCAAGTGTATAGGCAACCAACTATTGAAAAAGGGCTTTAGGAAGTCAGATAATTTTCAAACCATGGGCTGCCATCTATCAATTATAAGCACCTACAGTGAGGGAAAAAAGTAATTGTTTCCCTGCTGATTTTGTACGTTTGCCCACTGACAAAGAAATGATAAGTCTATAATTTTAATGGTAGGTCTATTTTAACAGTGAGAGAAAGAACAAACAAAATATCCAGAAAACTGTCTTTTCAAAAAGTAATAAAATGATTTTCACTTTAATGAGTAAAATAAGTATTTGATCCCCAATCAGCAAGATTTCTGGCTCCCAGGTATCTTCTATACAGGTAACAAGCTGATATTAGGAGCACTGTCTTAAAGGGAATGTTCCTAATCTTAGCTTGTTACCTGTATAAAAGACACCTGTCCACAGAAGCAATCAATCAGATTCCAATCTCTCCACAGTGGCCAAGACCAAATAGCCGTCAAAGGATGTCAGAGACAAGATTGTAGATCTACACAAGGCTGGAATGGGCTACAAGACCATCACCAAGCAGCTTGGTGCAAGGGTGACAACAGTTGGTGCGATTATTCGCAAATGGAAGAAACACAAAATAACTGTCAATCTCCCTCTGTCTGGAGCTCCATGCAAGATTTCTTTTTGTGGAGTTTCAATGATCATGAGAATGGTGAAGAATCGGCCCAGAACTACACGCAAGGCATGTATATAGAAATTATGTGCAGCTCTCAAATATGAAAACAATGAAGTGAATGTGAATAACCACAAAAAAGTTTGTATATCTACACATTTGTGTGTAAAAAAGGACATGAAAAATCAAAATCAATATCAATATGTGAAATGTAAATAACTACAAACAATATTAATATAGAACAATGGCATGAATATCACAAGACATCCAATATTCAGTGAGTCCATATATTATAATCAGTAAAAAAGGTCCATAAACAAATAATGGGAAGAAAATTACTTCTAAACCATGAAAGAGTTCTCCATGTGACATCTATATTTAAGTGAAAAAACGACAGTGAAACCACCACTGGTTGTGAAAAGGCTTACCGGAGTAAGAGGACTCAAATGGGCTTATGCACAATGAGTGAGTAGGGCTTGTGGTGTGAAACACCAATGCATGGAACATCTACGCCTGTGGTCAGGAAGAGGTCCATCCATCCAGGGATCAACAAAAGACAGCAATCTATGGGATTGGCCAGCGTGATATGCTGGGTCCTCTCAAGCAGTCACACAACACAGGCAAAAAAGGGAGAAAAAAACTCCACATAGTGTAAACCAGTATAAAAAATGTATACTTTTATTAAAAGTAGGGAACACTCGCAATTAGTAGGTGTAAAAAGCACTTATAATGTACAATATGACCAATGCAATGGCATCCGCAGGGCTCATTCCGACGCATTTCGTCAAGCCTGCTGTAGCCACTGCATTTAAATAAGATAGGAAACCCCCAATCCTGTAAATGCCCACCTGTGATTGCGATGTGTGTTTCTGACGAGATAACATTCCTGTTTAGCAAAATGGCGCTGGGACGTGCGCTCCAAGCCTCAATCTGATTTAGGTTGAATAACCCATAGACACTATGGGGGCGGCTCGATGCTGGTCCAGCCTCGCTCTAATCACTGAACAGTGTACAAATCAGCCGACACGCGGAACACCCTGTATGGACATCAGCGATAACCTCACCTAGATCACTCCCACCAGACCATCTGCGGTTCAAGCCTCACTCTGAAATAACCAGAGCGGCTGATATGTGCGCCGCATCATCAACAGGAAGTTAAAGGCGATGGCACCACCATGTATTTTTTACAAAGAGGAAGCAAATAGTTACATTCAGAGTTGCAAGCATTTAAAAAAAAAACGCAGAATCGAGAAAAAATATATGAAAATGAAGCAATCACAGGACTGGTCATTATCATGAAGTCCCCATATATAAAAAAGGTTATACAACTGGTAAGTATATTCGAGTACAATTACTTACAATTTTTTTTACAACTGCTTAATTCATACAATCTATATAATGCAATTTAAAAAAAAAAAAAATCAGATTATTAAAAGTAAAAAAATATAAATAAAAATAAAACTTTTCAAGAAATTGAAATTTTTTAAAATTAGAATCAAAAGATGTATCATGCATAATTGATTATCATGACTTAATAAATGTATTAACCTCCTATCTCTATCTTTAGTTTATAAATGTAATGTGTTGGCTTATTTGTTATATATGCTTAGCGAAGTTGATTTGTAATAGGATTATTCCTTTATTTGTCATTTATTTTTTAATATGATTGGATGTAACTGAAAAAATCTCTGAATAAAGAACAATACATTTAAAAAAAAATGCATTTGATGTTTAAACCTAAAGGGGAGTGGCATTGAAGCTCATAAATCTCAAAAGTGTTGAGGCGTGACACGCCCCTGGTTGTTGTCCCGCCGCTCCAAGGGGGAATGTACCTTGTCAATAACCAGAAATTCAGTACCTCTGGGATCTCTGTTATGAAAAACTGTCGATAATGTCTGGGGACATGTTTAGTTTCCCCCTTCTTAATAAGGGTTATGTGCTTGTTAACTTTTACAGAAAAAGCACGGATTGTTCTCCCCACATATTGCTTGCCACAAGGGCAGGTAAGCAAATATACCACATTCTTTGTGGCACATGTACAAAAATGTTTGATGTCGTATGAACGTTTGGTAGTAGCAGATTTAAACTGTAGGGTCTTATGTCGTCCCCGTGTATTATAATGACATACATTACACTTCTTGCATCAAAAGTATCCAATGAGGTTATGAAAAAAGACGCTCTTACAGGGGAAATTATGATATTAGGTGCAATTTTGCTTTGCAAAGATGGAACACCCCTATATATCAGTCTGGGATGGTCTGGTAGTAATGAACCTAAAATGTTATCCCTTTTTAAAACCTCCCAATGTTTATGAATGATGGACTTAATCTGCACGTGTTGGGTAGAGAATGAAGTGATCAGTGACCACTTAAAGGCCTCATTAGAATCCGTGCAGGGTATATCCATCAATAAAGACTTTCGCTCAGTTTCTAAGGCTTTCTGTAAGTACTCTGAAGATGCGTAAGTGAGGGATCCTTGAACTAAAAATGTTGGACTGCCTCTATTCCCAGCTGATGTGGTATGCTGGTGTACAGAGGCCACATCAGCTGTAGCAATAATGTAATCACCCCGTACATTGACACCTTCTAGCAACTTGATGGTCTCTCTAGCGTCTTTCAAATATGGGGGTGTACATTTAACTAGTTGCTGGAGAGAGAAATCAATATAAAGCCCCAACCGTGAGGTGATCGAATAGAGGCATTCCAACATTTTTTTGTTCAAGGATCCCTCACTTACCCATCTTCAGAGTACTTACATTGAGTTGTTGGAGTTCCCACCCAGCACAATTATTTTTGGTTCAACAATCTTTTCTTCTTCAACAGAGAGGGGTGGCAATGGGGGCTAAATTTGCCCCTAGCCTCTCCAATTTATTTATAACTAAGTGGGAGGAGGATGTTGTCTACGCCCAGGAAAGGCCAGAATTGGTCCTTTGGGCCAGATATATATAGACGACATCCTCCTCCTGTTGGATGGCAGTCCTGATTCTCTTAACCAGTAATGAAAACGTTCAAGGTATTTCCTTGACTCGTGAGTCTAGTCTTAGGGGAATACATTTTTTGGACTTGGATATTGAGATCGTTGATCATCAGTTTAAATTTAAAACCCATTTGAAATCAACCGACCGTAGTGGGTTCATCCCTATGGACAGTTGTCACCACAGATCTTGGCTGCGCTCAGTCCCGCGCAAACAATTTTTGAGATCCAGGCTCATGTCTTAAAACAGAGTTTTTTGGATAAGGTATATGCGTGGGTGTAGGTTGAGGCTGAATTTCAAAAAGCCTTAGGAACCGAGCAAAATTCTTTATTGATGGATAAACCCTGCACGGATCCTAATGAGACCTTTAAGTGGTGGTCAATAATCACTTCATTCTCCACCCAACATGCGCAGATTAAGACCATCATTCATAAACATTGGGACGTTTTAAAAGGGAAAAAAGTTTTAGGCTCGTTATTACCAGACCAGCCCAGAGTGATATATAGGGGTGTTTCATCTTTGCAAAACAAAATTGCACCTAATATCATCAATCCCCCTGCAAGAGCGTCCTTTTTTCATAACCTCATTGAATACTTCCCATGCAAGAAGTGTAATGTATGTCATAATACACGAGGACATAAGACCCTACAGTTCAAATCTGCTACTACCAACCGTTCATATGACAAACATTTTTGTACATGTGCCACAAAGAACATGGTATATTTGCTTACCTGCCCTTGTGGCAAGCAATATGTGGGGAGAACAATCCGTGCTTCTTCTGTAAGGGTTAACGAGCACGTAACACTTATTAAGAAGGGGGACACTAAGCATAATGTCCCCAGACATTATCGACAGTTTCATAACAGAGATCCCAGAGGTACTGAATTTCTGGTTACTGACAGGTACATTCCCCCTTGGAGCGCCGGGGCAACAAGCAGGGGCATGTCACGCCTCAAAACTTTTTTGGATTTATGAGCTTCAATGGCACTCCTTTTGGGTTAAACATTGAATGGGACATTAATGCTTTTATTAATAAGTCATGATAATCAATTATGCATAATACATCCTTTGTTTCTAATTTAAAAAATTTCAATTTCCTGAAAAATTCTATTTTTATTTATATTTTTTTACTTTTAATATTCTTCTGATTTTTTTCAATTGCAATATATTATATATATTTATTATCAATTAAGCAGTTGTAAAAAAATTGTAATTAATTGTGCTCGATTATACCAGTTGTATAACCTTTTTTATATATGGGGGCTTCATGATAATGACCAGTCCTGTGATTGCTTCATTTTCATATATTTTTTCTTTATTCTGTGTTTTTTTTAATGCTTACAACTCTGAATGTGACTATTTGCTTCCTCTTTGTAAAAAAATACATGGTAGTGTCATGGCCTTTAACTTCCTGTTGACGATGTGGTGTACATATCAGCCGCTCTGGTTATTTCAGAGTGAGGCTTGAACCGCAGATGGCCTGGTGGGAATGATCTAGGCGAGGTTATCGCTGAAGTCCATACAGGGTGTTCCACGTGTCAGCCAATTTGTACACTCTGTTCTGTGATTAGAGTGAGGCTTGACCAGCATCGACCCGCCCCCATAGTGTCTATGGGTTATTCAACCTAAATCAGATTGAGGCTTGGAACGCGCGCCATTTTGCTAAATAGGAAGTGCCATGTTATCTCGTCAGAAGCACAGATCGCAATCACAGGTGGGCATATACAGGATTGGGGGTTTCATATCTTATTTAATTGCAGTGGCTACAGCAGGCTCATACCACAAATGATGTCTCCTTAGACGAAACGCGTCGGGATGAGCCCTGTGGATGCCATTGCGTTGCTCATATTGTACATTATAAGTGCTTTTTAAACCTACTAAATGCGAGTGTTCCCTACTTTTAATAAACGTATCAATTTTTTATACTGGTTTACACTATGTGGAGTTTTATCTCCCTTTTTTGCCTGTATTGTGTGACCGCTTGAGAGAACCCAGCATATCACGCTGGCCATTCCCAAAGATTGCCATCTTGTGTTGATCCCTGGATGGATGGATCATCTAACACTCTGATCCTGACCACAGGCGTAGATGTTCCATGCACTGGTGTTTCACACCACAAGCCCTACTGACTCATTGTGCATAAGCCCATTTGAGTCCTTTTACTCCGGTAAGCATTTTCACATCCGGTGGTGGTTTTACTGTAGTTTTTTCACTTAAATATAGATGTCACATGGAGAAGTCTTTCCTGGTTTAGAAATCATTTTCTTCCCATTATTTGTTTATGGACTTTTTTCACTAATAATATATGGACTCACTGAATATTGGATGTTCTATATTAATATTGTTTGTAGTTATTTACATTTCACATATTGATTTTTCATGTCATTTTTTACACACAAATGTGTAGATAAACATAATTTTTTTTGGTGATTCACATTTACTTCATTGTTTTTTTCATATCTGAGCGTTGCACATAAACTCTATATACATTTTTTTGGTTTGCACTTGTTTGGTGTTGTGATGGCTGCTATTTGATTAACTTGAGGGTCCAGAGACAGTGATAGCCAGCGCGGAAGATATTCCAGAGGGTAGTATTGGGGGCATTAGTGGTAGGTTAACCAAAGCACAAAAACACAAGGTGAGTATAGTAGCAAGTCCTAGTTGCAATCTTGAAACACCCAATACGAGGACAATATGCGACCGGTCTAAACTATGTGGCATGTTCACTAATGCCAGGAGCATGGCAGACAAGATGGGTGAACTAGAGATACTGTTGTACAAGGAGGATTTGGATTTTGTGGGAATTTCAGAGACCTGGTTCAACAGCTCTCATGATTGGCTGGCAAACATTCAAGGGTATACCCTATACCGCAAGGATAGAGAGGGTAAAAAAGGGGGAGGGGTATGCCTATATATCAAGAATAATGTACAAGTGAATGTGAGAGATGACATCACTGAGGGGGCTAGGGAGGAGGTGGAATCTTTATGGGTAGAGCTCCAAAGGGATGAAGCTAAGGGGAAAATAATACTGGGAGTATGCTATAGGCCCCCTAACCTGAGGGAGGAAGTGGAGACGGATCTCCTATCACAAATTGGATTAGCAACAAGGATGGGAAGTGTTATCATAATGGGGGATTTTAATTATCCAGACATAGACTGGGCGGAGGGAACTGCGCATTCATTTAAGGCTCGCCAGTTCCTTAATGTCTTGCAGGACAATTTTATGGGTCAGATGGTAGACGCACCAACTAGAAATAAAACATTACTAGATCTACTGATTACCAACAATACAGACCTGATCACAGATGTGGAAATACGGGGCAATTTAGGTAACAGCGATCACAGGTCAATTAGTTTCAGCATAAATCACACAAATAGGAAACAAGAAGGGAACACAAAGATACTGAATTTCAAAAGAGCCAACTTCCCTAAACTACAAACCTTGCTAAAAGGCATAAATTGGGATAAAATATTAGGAACAAAGAATACGGAGGAGAGATGGGTTTGCTTTAAGAGCATATTAAATAAGGGCATTAGCCAATGTATCCCATTGGGTAATAAATTTAAAAGAGCGAACAAACATCCTGGATGGCTTAACTCCAATGTAAAAATGCATATAAAAGCAAAGGAGAAGGCCTTCAAAAAATACAAGGTTGAGGGATCATCCTCAGCATTCAGAATTTATAAAGAATGCAATAAGAAATGTAAGGGTGCAATTAGGACGGCTAAGATAGAACATGAAAGACACATAGCGGAGGAGAGCAAAAAAAATCCCAAGAAATTCTTTAAGTATGTAAACAGTAAAAAAGGGAGGACGGACCATATTGGCCCCATAAAGAATGAGGAAGGACATCTGGTTACAAAGGATGGGGAGATGGCAAAGGTATTGAATTTATTCTTCTCCTCAGTCTTCACGAGTGAATCGGGGGGCTTCAGTAACCAAAACTGCAGTGTTTATCCTCATGACACAGGAAGCACCTACATAGTTAACAGAGGACGGAATTAAAATTAGACTTGAGAAACTTAACATTAATAAATCACCGGGACCAGATGGCTTGCATCCGAGGGTACTTAGGGAACTCAGTCAGGTGATTGCCAGACCGTTGTTCCTAATTTTTACAGTCTATTGATTGGAATGGTACCAGCTGATTGGAGAAAAGCCAATGTAGCACCAATATTTAAAAAGGGCCCAAAAAACATCCCTGGGAATTACAGACCAGTTAGCCTAACATCAATAGTATGTAAACTCTTGGAGGGGATGATAAGGGACTATATACAAGATTTTAGTAATAAGAATGATATCATTAGCAGTAATCAGCATGGATTCATGAAGAATCGTTCTTGCCAAACCAATCTATTAACCTTCTATGAGGAGGTGAGTTGCCATCTAGATAAAGGAAGGCCCATAGACGTGGTGTATCTGGATTTTGCAAAAGCATTTGACACAGTTCCCCATAAACGTTTACTGTACAAAATAAGGTGCGTTGTCATGGACCATAGGGTGAGTACATGGATTGAAAACTGGCTACAAGGGCGTGTTCAGAGGGTGGTGATAAATGGGGAGTACTCAGAATGGTCAGGGGTGGGTAGTGGGGTTCCCCAGGGTTCTGTGCTGGGACCAATCCTATTTAATTTGTTCATAAACGACCTGGAGGATGGGATAAACAGTTCAATCTCTGTATTTGCAGACGATACTAAGCTAAGCAGGGCAATAACTTCTCCGCAGGATGTGGAAATCTTGCAAAAAGACCTGAACAAATTAATGGGGTGGGCGACTACATGGCAAATGAGGTTCAATGTAGAAAAATGTAAAATAATGCATTTGGGTGGCAAAAATATGAATGCAATCTATACACTGGGGGGAAAACCTCTGGGGGAATCTAGGATGGAAAAGGACCTGGGGGTCCTAGTAGATGATAGGCTCAGCAATGGCATGCAATGCCAAGCTGCTGCTAATAAAGCAAACAGAATATTGGCATGCATTAAAAGGGGGATCAACTCCAGAGATAAAACGATAATTCTCCCGCTCTACAAGACTCTGGTCCGGCCGCACCTGGAGTATGCTGTCCAGTTCTGGGCACCAGTCCTCAGGAAGGACGTACTGGAAATGGAGCGAGTACAAAGAAGGGCAACAAAGCTAATAAAGGGTCTGGAGGATCTTAGTTATGAGGAAAGGTTGCGAGCACTGAACTTATTCTCTCTGGAGAAGAGACGCTTGAGAGGGGATATGATTTCAATTTACAAATACTGTACTGGTGACCCCACAATAGGGATAAAACTTTTTTGCAGAAGAGAGTTTAATAAGACTCGTGGCCACTCATTACAATTAGAAGAAAAGAGGTTTAACCTTAAACTACGTAGAGGGTTCTTTACTGTAAGAGCGGCAAGGATGTGGAATTCCCTTCCACAGGCGGTGGTCTCAGCGGGGAGCATTGATAGCTTCAAGAAACTATTAGATAATCACCTGAATGACCGCAACATACAGGGATATGTAATGTAATACTGACACATAATCACACACATAGGTTGGACTTGATGGACTTGTGTCTTTTTTCAACCTCACCTACTATGTAACTTGTCAGTGCAATATATACCAATTTTTCCAATAATCTCAAAGCAGCTGGGACCATAGTCACAGAAAACAATTGGTAACACACTAGGCCGTGAAGGACTGAAATCCTGCAGTGCCCGCAAGGTCCCCCTGCTCAAGAAAGGACATGTACAGGCCTGTCTAAAGTTTGCTAATGAACGAATCTGAATGATTCTGAGGAGAGCGGAGAACTGGGTGAAAGTGTTGTGGTCAGATGAAACCAAAATCAAGCTCTTTAGGATCAACTCAACTTGCCGTGTTTGGCATAGAAGGAATGCTGCCTATCACCCCAAGAACACCACCCCCACCATCAAACATGGAGGTGGAAACATTATGCTTTGGGGGTGTTTTTCTGCTAAGGGGACAGGACAACTTCACTGCATCAAAAGGGACAATGGATGAGGCCATGTACCATCAAATCTTGGGGGAGAACCTCCTTCCCTCAGTAAGGGCATTGAAAATGGGTCGTGGATGGGTATTCCAGCATGACAATGACCCAAAACACACAGACAACGCAACAAAGGAGTGGTTTAAGAAGAAGCACATTAAGGTCCTGGAGTGGCCTAGCCAGTCTCCAGACCTTAATCCAATAGAAAATATGTGGGGGAAGCTGAAGGTTTGAGCTACCATCAGCCTTGAAACCTTAATGACCTGGAGAGGAGCTGCAAAGAGGAGTGGGACAAAATCCCTCCTAAGATGTGTGCAAACCTGGTGGCCAACTACAAGAAACATCTGACCTCTGTGATTGCCAACAAGGGTTTTGCCACCAAGTACTAAGTCAGGTTTTGGGAAGGAGTCAAATACTTATTTCACTCATTAAAACGCAAATTAATTTATAACTTTTTAAAATGCATTTTTTTTTTATATTTTTGATGTTATTCTGTCTCTCACTGGTAAAATAAACCTACCATTAAAATTCTAGACTCATCATTTCTTTGTCAGTGGGCAAAGGAACTTTGTCAGCAGGGGATCAAATACTTTTTTCCCCTCACTGTATGTACACTTCCCATCTATAGAGATTACTTCTAACATTGAATTAAAAAGGTAAAGTTGGCAGGTTTTACAGTGTTTCAAGGTAAATAGATATCACTCACCTACTAGTGCAGTGAGAAACCGGTTCATAGACAATGGCTCTAGATGCATAGGCCCTTCATAGCCGGACTCCTGTTCACTGCGAACATAATCCCTAATGTATGAACAATGGAATCATAAGTTAATAATTTGCTAACACAGCAAAAACCATTTGATTTTGTTTTTTTACTTGTCATGCATAAAGAGTAGAAACAATATTTAGAAGGCAAAACGTTTACTTATGACAAGGCCACTAACGATCCAGCACCCCCATAATCCTTTTGTCCTCCTGTGTGGATATTGTCTCCTGTCAGGCTAGGTTCCCATCTGTGCTGGTCTGCACCTGTTTCCACAGCCGCAACCACCTGCACAGAAAAATGCAGGAGATGCATGCAGGTGGCATTAATCCTAATGGTACGCCACGCGCACTGGGAACTGCACTGTGCTTGCAGTTCCTGTGCGGGCTATGATTCCAGAAATGGTAGAGGGATCTTTTCCTTGCATTTCGCAGAGCCGCATTAATGTGCACCTAGCCAAAAATACACTATTTACCTTCGCCACACTGCAGTGTTGCCCTCTGTCATGGCCTTCCTACTGTTTCCACCAGCCACACATTGCTATTGGCTCATCACTATGATGGGCTGCCTTACCGACCAACAGGAGTGTGCATGAAGCAGGACTGGGCAGGCACGCTTCAACACTAGAAGTTTTAGGGCTTTGTCTATTACAACAGCCTAACATTCAGGAATAAGAATGTGGATCTGGAGGATGCTGCAGGTTTTTCTATGCACCTTTAAGTAGACATACTTGACCTGATAGTGCACTTTGCCCTTTTGCCTTGACAGAACTGTTCAATAATTCAGAAGGAGGTCAATCCTTTTTAATCAATTTAATTAAATTACTGTATATTTCCATAGTGCTTTTCTCCCCAGGGACGCAAAGCACTTATCAAACTGGTGTTGGGGCAGATAGGAGGTGAGGCAGCCATCTTAGGTGCACTCAGTAGATTATTATATTACTAGGCCCAACTAAAGGCAGGAGCCAAATTACCTACAAGTATGTCTATGAAGTGTGGGAGAAAAAAAGTTCAGAAAGACTACACAGGCACAGGGAGAATCTTGCAAACTCTAAGCAGGTAATATCTTGACTACCAGGGACCACAGTGCTTTAAGGCAGAAGTGCCTACCACTAAGCCACCGCTAACTGGAATAATCTTTTTAGGACGTTCTGGCCTTGTCACCATATTTTTAAATGTTATTAGCAGCTGCTAACACAAGGTGAATTGTATTTTCAGTTCATAGTCCTTTTAGGCAGGCAACCAAAAAAAAAAAAAAAACACATCAAACACATAACGACATTACAGATACAGCCCATGTAATAAGCTTAAACTAAAATCTACAAAGACATGTGATAATGCTGCAATTTCCCTTATCACATGCCTGATCACAAGAGAGATTGAAACTGCCATATGTGCATCTCTGGACAATGACCCATGCACCCTCCTCACCTGGAAATCTGATGTCCTGTGTAAAGCAGCAAAGCAGTTACAAAGTAGAGGTACAGCTTAGCGAGATGCTGGCGAGGTAAAGTCAAAAGAACAACACTTAGGATGTAACCTGCAGAAGTAAATAAGAAATTGGGTAATTAAAAAATAGCACACAGAGTTGTACATTTGTGTCATTGGAAAAAAAAAAAAAAAAAATAGAATAAAAAGTGAAAGGGCTGCCCCAGCAATGATTTTAAGTTGTTTTCTGAACTACTAGGACATGTTGCTTGTCTGCTGCTTCAGTGAATGTCAATCCACCAAACTGAATATAACAGTTGCACGGCAGTTACAGAGTTTACAAACGGCCTAAGGATTGTGGGCACTGCTATATGCCAATATAGTGGGTTTTTAACCCGATCGCTGCCAAAGCCGTTTTTGCACCCATGTTTAAAAAAATAAATTTTAGGACTGAAGATTGCATAAAACCCCAAAAACATATTTTCTGAAAGCATACACTCTAAAAAATAAAATAGGGGTAGATACAGTTTTTTTATGTTAAGCGCCATTACCGCAAAGGTCTGGGAAATGCAACATTTCAGTAAAAAACGCACTTGTTAATTTTAGGGCACACAAACGCACAAAATTACCTAATTTTTTAGAAAATTATAAAAGACGAGGTTGCACCAAGTAAATAGATACCAAACATGTCAAACCTTAAATTTGCGTGCACCCATGAAATGGCGACAAACTTCAGTACCCTGTATTTTCCATAGGTAATGCTTTAAAAAGCCCCTCACAGGTCATCAGTTTAGTGTTACGGAAGTGGTTTGGTGCTAAAGTTATTGCTCTCACTTCAACGTGTAAACCGATATGTAACATTTGTATCACAATCAACATCTTTGTGTGTAGGCTCCCCCTGACACGTATGTTTATGTTCGCAACGTGAGGGAAGGGGGTGCTCAACAACAAATTAACAAAAAGTTCCCCATGTGGTGATTTTTTGGTGTTGGGATGCCTTTAATGGGACTTTCAGGGTCTAAAAGACCCTGGATGTCTCACCTGTACTCCAATGTATCTATTGCAGTGCAGATGGCACGACGATAGATTGTTTCCTGGCCATGCTGGCTAGGGAAAGTGAAAAGGGAACCTGGAAGTGATGTTTTACACCTCACTTCTGGGCCAGCAAGAAGGGGAGGAGAGAGGATGTGTCCACTCAGCTCTCTCCTCTCTGCCCGGCGGCACTCACTATGCAGATGGAGCAGTGCGCTTGTGGGACGTTAAAAAAAGTCCTGCAAGCAGCATGTTAGGGGCGCTTTAGGAGCGGTGTATACACCACCCCTAAAGTGCTCCTGCCCATTGAAATCAATGAGCAGCGCCTGCAAAGCAATTAGACAGCGGCACTATTAACCCTTCATCGGCTTCTAGTGGAGGTTAAAAGCACCTTGTAGCAGCTGAGAAGCGCCACTAAAACGACGGTAAAGTGGCACAACAAATAGTGGCATTTTACCGCCGATGCCCCCACCGCCTCAGTGTGAAAGTGCCCTTAAAGTGGTTCTACAGGCTGAAGGTGTGTCATAACACAACAGCTAGCTATGGAGGCACCCGGATAAGAGCAGGAGTCAGGAGCGCCAGCTCCCAAGAAAAGGAGGACCGGAGCTGCTTTAATATCACTTTAAATGGTGTATGCCACTTTGTGGACCTATTGCTTATTTACTATTTACATCTTTACTGAATGCCAGAAGCACAGCTAACACTATACTCCTACAAATCTGACTGGCTAAGTGGGAAAGCATAACCTCATCAGCCCGCCGCTCTGACTCAGCCAATCAGAGGAAGCTTGGTATTAATTCACAGAATACAAAGCTGCTTATGAATAGCTGAGTGCTGTTCAGGTCCACTCTGCATTGTTCTAGAGACGGGAAGTGTCTGTCTCACAGCCGGAGCCCAGCACTGTGTACTGTATGGAGGTGAAGCTACATACAGTACATACAGCAGTTGGAGACACTGCACCAGTTAGTGAAGGAAATAGTTTGTTCCAAGCAAACTACGGTATTTAAAATGACAGGAAACATGTAAATCGACTAACGCTTTTAAAAGCCAGAAGTTTTAAAACCGCCAATTACTTGAGTTCTTCTTTGACCACTTTACAACCAGGATTAACACAGATCTTAAAACACCCAAACCCAATTTTGACGTGCGTTGGTATAACTATACACATCATCACAATTACTCAGTGTATCCAGGTGAATTATACTTTGTTTTTTCAGGACCTTTGGCTTTAATTGGTTGGTAATGTTAATGGATTTCTCCCGATCTATTACTTTTATGAAAGGAAAACTGACCCAAAATATAAATTTTTTTAAATTAAATTTTAGCTGTATATTTTAACTGTAGCTATATATATTTTTGCCATTACCATGACCCATCACCCAAAAAAAAACCAACAAAAAAAAAAACTGCAAAATAAATTTTTCTACCCCTGATGATCACAGTGATACCACATATGTGTACTTTATTTGTTCTTTGTACCTGTAATTAATTAAAATAACAAACATGTCATACTTACCTGATCTGTGCAATGATTTTATACAGAGCAGCCCTGATTCTCTTCTTTTTGGGGTCCCCCGAAGGCACTCCAGGTCCTTCCTCTTTGGCGAGTGTCCCATGGAATGCCGCTTTCCATGGGGCGCCTGTGCGGGCTCGCTCCCGGGCCACCCTGTCTGCGTCTATTGACACAGAGCGGGCATCACGGGCCCCGCCCCCTTGTCACGACATATGAAGGACCCCCCATTTGATTATCAATCTGCCCAAAGAGGAGGGAGACAGTGGTGCTCTCGTCCACATTGCTGAATCGGGCTCAGATAAGAAAAAAGAGGGGGGGGCAGTTGGTCTAGGGGAATCCTGCAGCACAGGTTTTTTTACCTTAATGCATAAAATGCACTAAGGTTAAAAAAAAAACCTTGAGGCTTTAGAACCACTTTAATACATTCCCTGCATTAAGGTATTAAAAAAAAAAAAAATAAATAAAACATTTTTACAGCTTGCTGTGCTGCCCCACCTCCCTAAATACTTAACCGAGTCCTCAATCAAACCAGCACTGTGCACAGCTGGATCTCTTCTCTCCCCCTCTTCCTCTTCACACAGGTGCTCGGCCAGCAGCAGGAGCCATTGGTCACTGCTGCTGTCAACCAAACGCTGTAAAGACAACCTGGGGGGCACAGCCAAGCTGCATTGTGTGTGTGCCTATGGAGCACGGCCCCATGGACACACACACAGCTCGGGAGCGACCTGCGGCTTGGTATGAGCCAAGATAGTCAGCGGGGGACCCCAGAAGAGGAGGATCGCGGCTGCTCTGTGCAATGGTACTGGTAATGGCGAGTATAACATTATTATTATTTTTTTTTTTTTTATTCCTTTAGTAACACTTTAAGATAAACCTAACAAATGAACCTCATAACATATTCCGCAGCCAGTAAAAACAATGACCTATAACAAAGATCAGATAAACATGTACAGAAATAAAATGTACAAAGTCTATAGCTGTGCAATGGTGGAAATGGTGATAAATGCGGCAGCATTGATGACTTGTAAAGAAAATCTAGCTTGTCTAGTCATGTTACTTTGATTTTGCTCTTTCAGCACAGTCCAGGGATACAAGTCAGACATGACAGACTGCATTAATCAGGACAGCAACTAGGAATTCAAAAGAAATAAAACATTTTTAAACCACCAGAAAAATTACATTCAAAACTTTTTCCAAAACATCCCTAAAAGTGCATTTTCATTTAAAATCTCCACTAGCCCTGATATTGGAGACTGCAGTCAATATTTGCAAGCATTACTTGTAATTAAAGCAGTTGTAAAGGTTCTTTTATTTTCTAAATATTAAAACATGTTATACTTGCCTGTTCTGTGCAATGGTTTTGCACAGAGCAGCCCCATTCCTCCCTCTGCGGCCCTCCACCAGCGCTCCTGGCTCCTCCTTCCTTCCAAGTGCCCTTATACCATAAGGCTCGATCATGAGCCAGATTGTGTGCGTCTATTGGTTCAGCCTTAGTAACATGTTACGCCCATGTTTACACCCCCTCATCCCCTGAGCCCCCACCCCTACCCATTACAGTGGGTGGCGAATGCTCTCCCCCACAGCAGCTGTCACATTTAAAATCAGCGCAGCTTGCAGGGCTCCATCTGCACAGCCACATCTTTTATTTACAGAAATCTGTGAATGAGTGAACTACAGGTACTGCCATTCTCACTCTTAGTGAAGTATGAGCACAATGATCCGTGTGCTTGTAGTCCATTCACTTTTCCAATAGCTCTGAAACTGACAGCCTGTAGAGGTATGTGCACAGAGCTGTAGGAAGAATCTGCAGGAGCCTGACTAAATGAGACAAGGATAAATCATTTCAGAACTTTTTCCACCTTTATTGTGACCTATAAACTCTATAATTTAATTGAAAAAGAAACTGAAATATTTTAGGATCACATACTAGCACACTATGTGAAACTTAACTGAAAACAAAGCATTCCAGCAATGCGCTGTCATCGCTGGAGGCCGCTTCCACCATCACCAGTCTTCCTTCTGGGTCCGTGGACTCCGGCTGTGTGACTGGCCGGAGCCAAGATGACATCACTTCTGTGCATGTGTGGGGGAGCCGCCGTCTACGGCACAGGATTCTGAAGGAACAGGCCGGGTGGCTGTCCCTTCAGAGCGCAAGCGCCGATGACGTCATCGGCTGCATATATAGTAAATATCTCCTAAATGGTGCACGTTTAGGAGATATTTACAGTACCTATAGGTAAGTAAAGGCTTACCTATACGTACAAGTCAAAGATTGGAGTTTACAACCACCTTAAGATTATGGCAAAGGTGGAGGGTTGGTTTCAGAGGACAGAAAAAGCAGAAGCCAACAGCACAAAACGCAGCACAAGTGAAACATCACATTGAATGCAAGCAATATCTCTTGTGCTTTTTTTTTGCTTTTTTTTGACTAAATGTAGGTCTTTAAAGCTGTACAAATCAGTTGTGCTAACTTTTTAATCTCCCTCACAGAACAAAATCTAGATATAGATACAAGCTTTGGGCAACAGCTAACCCTTTCCTCTGGTACCATTTTTAGAAATAAGTCTCACTTTAATTATCCGACTGTGTAAAAGCTACATCCTGCAAACTCTTCATTCTTGCAGACAGCACGTACGCTTTGTAGCAGAAAAACTAGATTAACAGGAAATGAAGTACAGGAAGCCTAGGGATATATATTAACTGAGGAAGGGCATATTGGAGAAGGGGTGTTATGCACCATAGCAATTTTGAGAGTTCTTTTCTTAAAAGATATTCTAATATACTGTCAGGGTAACTAAAAGTGGGTCTAAGACACGCTTTAGAATTTCTCTGTACCTCTGCATGACAAACGCTGCAGGTGACAGACATATATATACCCATTGAAAGAAGGTACATGAATTTGGAGCAAGCACCATGTGGGGAGGTACACTGAGGCCAGAATATTAATTCTCAGTGCAGCTAAGCTTCTTCCACACCTCTAGCTGTCACACAGATCGCACAGCAGTCGAGGAGTTTAGTAACTGGGTGAGCAGAGAGTGCTGGGAATTCAGAGACACTAGTTCCCTATCAGGTCTGATCCCCCTGTGACTGACATCAGGCAGCGGGCCAATAGACTATATGCTACAGAATCCACCCACTGCCTGCTGTCCATCACATGGAGAGAGGGCCAGATGAGGAACAAGTCCTTCAGTTTCACCATCATGCTCTACCCACTGTCAACATCATTGGTTTTTGGATAGAGTAATGGTTCCCACAGCGGGAATAGCCTGCTGACAACATAAATAAGTCGCTGGTTAAGGACTGCAGCTGGCGGATATAAAAAAAAAAAACTGATGAAAAACTGAATCAGCTTTTTGTTTGAAAGCAACGTGACTGAACTGATGAAGCAGGTGGACCGCCCGTGTGAAAGGGGCCTAACTGTGTCACTAATTTCCTTGCTATATGTTCCCTACCGTAATTAGCAGTTAACTACAACATATCAATGTTTTAACAAGTACTGACTCAGAATAGTTATTCTGCTGATCAGTACTGAGGCTGGGTTCACACTATTGCAAATTGGATGCAAGTTTCCCTGCATCCAAATCTCACATCTGGAGATTGTGACCGCCTCTCTATGCAACCGGTTCACACATCTCCAGAGCGAATTGTACAGGCGTTCTGTGCATCTTTTGGTCCATTGCAGGTCTGAATTCAATCAAAAATTCGGGCTGAAATCGGACCTGAACCGGTGAATGGAAACGCACTGAACCCCTGCTGCGAGCCACTCCGTGCTCTAGTGTGAATCCAGCCTGAAAGAGCTACCGACAGCAGCTCTGCCACACAGATTTGGGATCTAGCTAAAAAAAGAACAAATACACATGCTGGTGTGTTCCCAGTGAGCAAAGACTATAGAAGTCCTCTGTAGCATTTAAAGTTGAACTCCAAGATATGCAAATATTGTTTAAATACAAGAGTCGTGTGTATTCTTACTTGAATCTTGGTGTGCATTGAGCATTTCTTTCAGATCTCTGCAGTAACCCAGTGTTAAACTTTGCCTCAGGAGCGTCCGGTAACAAAGACCAGTCACTGCTGCTTTCTCTCCTTGTGCAGGGGGTATCCATCCCTCCTAGTTTTCTGCAGGCAGCTTGTAGTGGGTGGAGCCTTCTGGGTCCCTCCCACAGCTCTACTCAGGCTATGTGTAGTGCAGTGATGACAGTACTGCTTTGGTATGGTAATATCTGGGTTTGCAAAGATCTTGGTGAAAACAAAGTTCTTTTGGATCCTCTGTGGCTATTGAACAGCATATTTTGTACATGAAACTCACCTTTTACTGTTTTACTAACTTGCAACGGCCGTCTTATTGTAAAGGGACACAATAGCCTTACTTAAGAGCTCAAGCAGTTTGATCACATGCAGTCAAGTCCAATTAATTCATAAAAAAACACAATCAAAACGATTATAAAACACTAACCCATCAAATATTTGGATACGTGACAATATTTCTCAGGCAGGAAACGCTCTGAAATCAATCTGTCCTCTGTGTTCTCTATCAAGGTAAACAATTTATAGCCAAGAAAAGAATCCAGTTTTCGGCATTAGCGAATACTAAACTAAACATATAAGGTCATGAGAAATCTCAAAAGAATGCCATACCGACATAATGCATGTTGAGTGCCAGGTACTTGTACTGGAAGAGAGGGTTGCTGTTCAGGCTACTTCTTTGGATCTGCTGGAAGAAGGAGCTGACATCCCATCGGTAAAGGACATCTAGTAGCATGATGCTAGGCACTCGTAGGGCCACGTTCAACATGGCTTCCAGCTTTTCCTTTGCACCCATACCGATTCCCTTTGGAGCAAGTTAAAGTCAAACTGTGAAAACACAAAAACAAAAGACGGGTAAGTGGCTGAGCAGAAATGCTGATCTGCAGGAGTAATCCTTTTTTATGTGTAACTTATTCACAGATAGCCGACATATTTAGCAGTACTATACAAAGAATACTCATTCACACTGATCCATTCCCTTACAATCCAATCGTCCCTATCAAAAATCATACACACAGCACAATATTTTGGTTGAAAGATGTTTAACTTATCCACATGCTTTAATGAACTTCATACAAGTACAGGGAGCACTTGAACTTTATATAAAAGTGCCTCTGTAGGAAACTGAACCCATGTCTTCAAAGCTCTGAGACCATAATGCTGCTCTTAACTGAGGACCAAGAGGTCGCGTCCTACTTATACCTACACAGCTTCAAGTTTACTGAGGCATAAAGAAGCTAAGAAACTGAGTACTGGTTGTAATAAAACATATGAAAGCACAGTCAAAAATTATGAGAGCATCAGACAGTGGACTGTAAATTAACCACTTGACCTCCAGGCCTTTTTTTTTTTTTTTTTTTGACACTTTTGTTTTATGTAAAAATCAGTATTCTTTGCTAGAAAATTAGTTAGAACCCCAAACATTACATTTTTTTTTAAAGCAGGTCCTAGAGAATAAAATGGTGGGTTTTGCAATTGTTTACATCCCACAGTATTTGCCAAGCGGTTCTTCAAACGCAATTTACCCGCTTCAGCCCCGGAAGATTTTACCCCCTTCCTGAACAGAGCACTTTTTACGATTCTGCACTGTCGCTTAAACTGACAATTGCGCGGTTGTGCGACGTTGCACCCAAACAAAATTGACATCTTTTTTTCCCCCCACAAATAAAGCTTTCTTTTGGTGGTATTTGAGCATCTCTGCGGTTTTTATTTTTTGCGCTATAAACCAAAAAAAAATAGCATCAATTTTGAAAAAAAACACATTTTTTACTTTTTGCTATAATAAATTAATAAATATCCTCCAAAAATATATATATAAAAAAACTATTTTTTCCCTCAGTTTAGGCCAATATGTATTCTTCTACATATTTTTGGTAAAAAAAAAAAAAAAAAAAAAAAAAAAAAAATCGCAATAAGCGTATATTAATTGGTTTGCGCAAAAGTTATAGCGTCTACAAAATAGGAGAAAGTTTTATGGCATTTTTATTATTAATTTTTTTTTATTAGTAATGGCGGCGATCTGCAATTTTTATCGGGACTGCGACATTATGGCAGACACATCAGACATTTTTGACACTATTTTGGGACCATTGTCATTTATACAGTGATCAGTGCTATAAAAATGCATTGATTATTGTGTAAATGACACTAGCAGTGAAGGGGTTAACCACTAGGGGGCGATGAAGGGGTTAAGTGTGTCCTAGGGAGTGATTCTAACTGTGGGGGGATGGGCTACTAGTCACATGACAGCGATCACTGCTCTCAATGACAGGGAGCAGTGATCTCTGTCATGGCACAAGCCAGAACGGGGAAGTGCCTTGTTTACATAGGCACTTCCCCATTCTGAGGCTCCGTGACACGATCACCGGGAGATCGGCGGACATCGAGTCCGCTGGTCCCGGTCACGCTGTACGCGGCAGCGTGCACGCGCCTGCTTTCCCCGGGTCTTAAAGGGAATGTACAGGTACGTCCATTTGCCCACCGCTGCCATTGTGCCGGCGTATATCGGCGTGCGGCAGTCGGCAACTGGTTAAACACTTCAGCCCCGGAGGGCTTAACTCCTTTAATGACCAGGCCATTTTGCGTTATTTTAACTGACAATTGCGCTGTCGTGTGACACTGTACTCAAATAAAATTGATGTCCTTTTTTTCCCAGAAATAGAGCTTTCTTTTGGTGGTATCTGATCACCTCTGTGATTTTTGTTTTTTAATATAAAATATCAGAGCCACAAAGTGACGCCGATCCCAGCGCTCAATCTGTAAAAAACTGTACTCTAGCCGCTATTATATAAAACAATATTAAGAAATGTGTCTGGATTAAAAATCAAAACATTAACAGCGCTTATTGTGAATATCTATAAACATTCAATGATATATTATTACATATTTTGCAGTTTTAAAAAATTCCCATGCTTTGCAAAACCTCATATGTAGCATAGGTTACAGTACTAACACCATTATCAACCAACAAAAGGTGATGTCCATTAATACCCTTATTCACTGAAAAACAATAAGTGGAGTCCATGCAATAAAAATAGGATGTTTGTATAGTGCTTCCAATCCAATCAGGTCTTATGTGATGAATATACAGCCTCTACACCGTCACCGATGCACCACGTGAGCACCCCTTTGTTAATGTACTCACCAAAGGTAAGTGTATGCAAAGCCTGTAAAATCCTCTCAAACTGAAAGTGAATGGCTCCCTTCTGGATATACAGAGGTCCTTATCAGGAACGGTTCAGTGTGGTAGCTCGGACATGCAAACATACAAGGGGATGCTTTCCATTTTTTTGAGAGAATTTTACAGGCTTTGCATACACTTACCTTTGGTGAGTACATTAACAAAGGGGTGCTCACGTGGTGGTATTTATTTATTTGGAAAGAGTAGGGAGCGTTAAAGCCTTGGCAGATTATCTTTTCTGCTGCCTGTGTTGCATGGTAGAAATTCCACTTTCTGTCCCAAAGATGCAAAAGGAATTCAGCCAAAATCTTCAAAAATAGAGTGTTCCACTCCTAAAAGCACATGTCCCTGGAACAGGTATCCCCATTGGATTATTTCTTCTTACCTCTACCTGTTTTTGGGACAGCTTTAAAATGTTGGATTTACTCTCATTTTCCTTCTTAATGACACCAAATAGTCCATCCCTGCAAACAGTGGCAGAAGGAAGTCATACTTCCTTGCTTTAAAAAGAATGAAAGGCAGGAGAAGCTCATTAGCGACCCCTGCCTATGGGAACAGGGACTGAAACAAATAGGCAGTTATTGTAGTGTTAATTATTGATCAGTTAACTGTTATCAATAAACTTTATTAAAAAATTCTGGAAGCTTCTAAGAAAGGTCAGGTGACTAGAAGTACCAATAAGAAGAAAGAAGAATATTAACGGTCATCAGACCAACGGCAGCACTTCAAGAAGAAACATCTCCTGAGTCTGTCTCCTCACCTTTTGCTCATGGAAAATCTGCTGCGTCACATGATGGAGCGGGCCTCTGCTCCTGACGGGGATTCCTGGCTGCGTTTCTGTCTTTCCTCGGCAGCTCCTCCGGCCTCATCTGCCTCTTTTTCTCCTCCTTCTCCCCCTCTCTCTTTCCCACAGCCTCCTCCGGTCATGGCTTCTCTTCCAGGTCCCTCCGGTGTTTCGTTTCCGGCCAGGGCTCCTCCTCCGGTCCGTCCTCCTGCTGTGTCATGGGCGCCTGCGGTGATTGACAGCGCGACTCCGCCTGTGATGACGCCGGTGGATCCTCCTTCCTCTTCGGCTGCTGGCTCGGTTCCTTCGGCTGGAAATAGCTTATGCGCAATAGATACTGGCATAGAGCTGAGGGAGAGAACGACGTCGGTCCGCCGGATCGAATCCCGGGGACCTCCACTCAAAAAGAAATGTAAGAGTAAAGGTAATAAGAGGCGTTCTTTGCGGGACGCTGAATTAATGATGCCTGTTCACTCAGATACTGTTCATACTGGCCTTAATCCTGTTGATGATATTGCTTTGTCTTCCTCTTCTTTCCTCCCTGATTTAGCTATGGATAATGTGAATGATGTTTTGTTGTCTCCTGTGATGCGCCCTTTGCTGATTTCTGATGATGTTAGTGCTTGTTCTTTTCCTACAGCTAACCCCTCTGGTTCACTGCATTCTACACAGGCTGTTTCTAATGCTAATTTGGGGTCTGCTAGACCTGTAAATTTACCTCACTCTTTGCCACAGATGACACCTAGTGGTGAGTCTAATCAAATGCATAATTTAATGTTATGTATGTCTTCTTTTGCTTCCTTTGCTGACAATTTTAAAAAATGTTTTTCTGAGGGTTTCAATGTTGGGGTTTTACCTGCTGTGGATGTGCAACCGCCTGCGCATGTTCCGCCGGTCGCTGATGCTAATGTTCTGCCTTTATTGAATCCGTCTTCACATTCAGTTCCTGAATGTTGCTTTAAAGAAGCTATGACGTGTGAAATTTCTCCGCTTGGCTTCCATTTATCGCCGTCTGTCAAAAACAAAATTTGGAAAGGCGAATATATTGAGATACTCTCTCTTTTGCCATCCTTTAAAGAAAATCGTATGGATGTTAGGGATTCGGAGAAGGCTGACGACGACAAGAGAAAATCTGCTCCACGAAATTTTAATAACTGGCTACAGGCCTTTTGTATTTTCTCTAGTGTTATGGGTGAGCGGCGCCCGGAGCTCTGCAGTGTCCTTTTTAGACATCTTGAGATTATCCTTGAGGCTTACAAGAATTTTCCAGGGCTGGCTTGGTTTTTTTTACGAGTCGTTTCGTCAGAAAATTGCTATTCATAAAAATATGTCTTGGGGGACTAAAGATGTGGGTTTGTGGTTGAACCTTCTTATACCACGTAAACCCACATTGCCTGTGTCTTCTTCGCAACCGTTACAACTTAAGAAGGGTTTTTGTTTCAGTTTTAATGAGGGACAGTGTAAATGGCCAAATTCGTGCCGTTATAAACACGAGTGTGCTTCTTGTTCGGGTAATCATCCTGCCTCCCGTTGTTTTAAAAGATTGCATTCTAACATGGTTGCTCCTTCTAGGGATAATTTTCGTGCTGGGAGTAACACCGGTGAAATTGCCCGCCATGTTGCCGTTCCTTCTCAGTTGGCCAAACCGCAGGATGGCGGAAATTCTCGTTGAGGGTTTTTCTTTTGGTTTTCGCTTGCCTCAGTTTTCTGGCCCTGGTTGTCTTTGTTGTGATAACCTTGTCTCTGTTCATCGTTTCCCTACCATTGTCTCTGGTAAAATTGCTAAGGAAATATCTGAAGGTAGGGTTGCGGGCCCATTTTTATTTCCTCCGTTTGCTAATTTTCGTGTTTCTCCTTTAGGTTAATAGTTTCCGCCTTATCCATCATTTATCTTTCCCAGCCGGTTTTTCTCTTAATGACGAAATCGAACCTGAATTAAGTACTATTACGTATACCTCTTTTGATGAGGCGATTTTCAGGATTCGTCGCTTGGGTGTGTCTGCTGTTATGGCTAAGGCTGATATTAAATCTGCTTTCCGCCTGTTGCCCATACACCCTTCGGCCTTTAACTCGTTGGGTTTTCATCACAATGGTTTTTATTATTATGATAAGTGCCTTCCCATGGGCTGTTCCTTATCCTGTACTTACTTTGAGACGTTTTCGACATTTTTGGAATGGGTGGTTACTTTCTTGACGGGTTCATCTAATGTATTACATTATCTTGATGATTTTTTATTTTTTGGTCCGGCAGATAATTTTGAATGCTTATATTTGTTCACTGAATTTCGTTTAACATGCCGACGTTTTGGAGTCCCATTGGCCCTCGAAAAGTCTGTTTGGCCGACGACTTGTATTGAATTCCTGGGTGTTACCATTGACACTGTATTGATGGAATGTCGTTTACCTCAGGCCAAGTTAGATCGTTTGAGGTTTATGATTTCTTTTGTACTTTCCAAACCTAAGGTTACCGTTCGCACATTGCAATCTTTGTTGGGTTTACTAGCATTTGCTACGCGCATAATTCCTATGGGCCGTGTTTTTTCTAAAAGACTGTATAGAGCTATTGCTGGTTGTAGATCTCCAAATCATTTTGTGCGGATCAATTCTTCTTTAGTATCTGATTTGTTGGTTTGGAATGATTTCTTTTCCTTGTACAATGGCCGTTCTTTTTGGCAGACACCTTTCCAGGATAATTCAGTTGTTTCTTTATTCACTGATGCAGCTGGGAGTACGGGTTATGGTGTATTTTATCAGGGTCATTGGTCGGCTGCACGTTGGCCTGATTGTTGGCTTTCGTTGGGCTATACCAAAAATGTTGTACTCCTTGAATTGTTTCCGATTCTGGTTTCCTTGGATATTTGGGGTGTTCACCTTCGCAATTCTCGTTTGTTGTTCCATTCTGATAATAAAGGGGTTGCCTATGCGATCAATTGCTTGTCTTCTAAGTCTTTGCCTGTGTTGGCTGTTTTGCGTTGCATTGTTCTTAAATGTTTAGAACTTAATCTTTGGATTAAAGTTAAGTACATCCCTGGATACACTAATGTGATTGCTGATTCTCTTTCCCGTTTTCAGATAGATCGGTTTCGCGCTCTGGTACCGGAAGCGGATCTCCTTGGTCTACCTTGCCCGGAACGTCTATGGTCCGTGGTCTGCGATCTGTGAATTCTGCCTTGATGAACTCTCTTGCTCCTTCCACGTGGGCGAATTACAACGCCGCGTGGTCTTTGTGGACTGTCTTTTTGACCTCTTTAGGTTTTCCTTCTAGTTGTATTTCTGAGACTTTGGTTTTGCGTTTTTTGGATTTTTTGATGCAACGCAATTATTCATATTCGCATGTTGTTAAAATATTGGCGGGGATTTCTTTCTTTTTTAAAAGCCGTGGCTTTCCGCCTTGTTCTTCCTTTTTCTTCGTTAAGCAGTCCCTTAAGGGTTACCGTAAACACAGTTACCGTAGTGATACTCGTGTTCCGGTCACTTTCTCTCTTTTGCGACGTTTGATGACTGCCTCTGCCTTTGTTTGTTATTCTACTGCTGAGGCTTTACTTTTTAAGGTTTCTTTTAGTTTGTTATTTTTTGGGGCTTTTCGTATTTCAGAATTGCTACCTAGGTCTTCATCCTCTCTGGGAGGTTTGTGGTTTTCTGATGTTTCCATGGGCCCTGATTTTATTAAAATATTTCTGCGATTCAGCAAGACTGATCAGTTGGGGAGGGGGTCGGTGGATTGTTGTTCCTCGATCCTTCGGTTCACCGGTTTGCGCCTTCTTCTGGTTGTCTGCATATTTGCCGTCTCGGCCCCTTGGTTCGCCACAATTGTTGCTTCATGACTCTGGTTCTCCACTTACTCAGCGCCAGTTTTCGGCTGTCCTTAAAAAATGTCTGCTTTATCTCAATTTGCCCCATTTACGTGTTACCAGTCATTCATTTCGTATTGGCGCAGCGACTGAGGCGACCAAGTTGGGTTTCTCTGAGTCCGATATTAAAAAGTTGGGTGGTTGGAAATCAGACTGTTATCTTTCCTATATTAGACCTAATTTATGTTTTTTTCTGATTTTAGGTTCTTCGAACGCTGTATGGCTTATTGGACATTCGTTCGTTTACTGGGCCCATGTTCGAGCCTCCAACAGAGTCTATGGACTTAATTTAAATTTAGACGGTGGTGGCATGGTTACCGTGGAATGTCTTGGTTTGCTCTTCGTTCTTTATTAACGGAATTGCTTTCTTCTTTCTCTAGTCCTGATGTAGTTATTATTCATTTGGGGGGTAATGATTTGGGGATTCATAAAACTTTAGATTTGGTTTCCCAAATTAAACTTGATTTTCTTCATTTACGCTCTTTTCTCCCCTCCTCGGTTCTGATTTTTTCAGAGATTGTTCCGCGATTGAAATGGTTAATTGATCCTGATCTCTTATATCTTGAGAAAATCAGAAGGAGGGTGAACAGACTTATCAATAAATTTATGTCCTCTGTTCAAGGTTTTTCTTATAGACATACTGATTTGGAAGGTGGATTGTATGGGCTTTATCGCCCTGATATGGTCCATCTTTCTGATATAGGGCTTGATATATTTAACTTGGATTTGCAAACTTGTGTGGAATTGGCCGTGGCCCGAGTGGGGTGCCATGGTATACGAATATAGCCTGGCGTTTGGGGTATGGTGTACTAACGTTAAAGACGTGTATATATATATATATATATATATATATATATATATGGTTCGAGCTTTAATGGCTGAACTATTTGGTTTAATTGTTTGAATATAGTTCGAGCTTTGATGGCTGAACTATTATTGTTTTGGTATGATTTTAGTAAGCTAATTAGTATTTTTTATTATGCCAATAATAAAGGACCACGGCCATTTTTATCCAAGTCTATAGTCTGTTTGTATTTATTTTAATTTATTATCATTATATTGTACATCAGTTTTCAGCCTCTGATCCCATGAAAGGCAGGAGAAGCTCATTAGCGACCCCTGCCTATGGGAACAGGGACTGAAACAAATAGGCAGTTATTGTAGTGTTAATTATTGATCAGTTAACTGTTATCAATAAACTTTATTAAAAAATTCTGGAAGCTTCTAAGAAAGGTCAGGTGACTAGAAGTACCAATAAGAAGAAAGAAGAATATTAACGGTCATCAGACCAACGGCAGCACTTCAAGAAGAAACATCCCTCCCTCCCTCCCTATGTCGTGGTTCTTGTTATGTGGCTGGTCCCTTCTGCTGTAAGGGGGTATGGTGTACTAACGTTAAAGACGTATATATATATGGTTCGAGCTTTAATGGCTGAACTATTTGGTTTAATTGTTTGAATATAGTTCAAGCTTTGATGGCTGAACTATTATTGTTTTGGTATGATTTTAGTAAGCTAATTGGTATTTTTTATTATGCCAATAATAAAGGACCACGGCCATTTTTATCCAAGTCTATAGTCTGTTTGTATTTATTTTAATTTATTATCATTATATTGTACATCAGTTTTCAGCCTCTGATCCCATATATGTTCCTTCTTTGCTACCCATTTGAAAGATTCCAGCAGTTGACTGGCAGATTTTCTAAGTTACGGGAGACAGAATGGTCTCTGCATCCAGAGGTCTTCAGTATGATCATAGAAATTTGGGATTGTGCCCTTTTAGCAGGACTGTGATGCGATGGGCAAAATGATACTGAAACTGGGTGGGAACTGACCAACTGCCACAGACCTCTCCAGCGACACGAATAGTGATCAGTGCTAAAAAAAAAAAAAATATGCACCGTCATTGTATTAATGACACTGACAAAATAAATGACACTGGGCTGGAAGGGGTTTGCAAAAAAAGGGTTAACTGAGTGCCTAGCAAGTGTTTATGTGTTGATGGTGTGCTGCTTTAACTCGGATTCGCCGCAGGATCACTCTGAGGCGGCGGGAGAGGGGCCCCCCGCCACTTCCTGGTCGTTTCTGGGTTTACCCTGAAGTGAACCGATGCAACCGATGGCTAGACAGCAAGGTGAGTGAGGGAAAAATGGCCCTCCATTCAGCTCTATGGCCTTGGAGGAGCGAAGCGACCTCTCACGTCACTTCCAGTTCTAGGGTATAAAGAATTTTTTTTTTTTAAAGTCAAAGTGTCAACCTTTTGTTCTTCTTTTCTTGTTTTTAAAGGTAAATGAGAGATCTGAGGTCTTTTTGACCCCAGATCTCTCAATACAGAGGATCTGTCATGCTTTTTTCTATTACAAGGGATGTTCACATACCTTTACGCAATTTTAAAGCTAATTGAGGTAACTATTGTGTTTTGTTTTTTTAACTCATTAAAGTGTATTTTTTCCAAAAAAAAAGAAGATCTGTTTAAAAGACCGCTGCACAAATACAGAGTGACATAAAATATTGCAATGATTGCCATTTTTTTCTCTAGGGTCTCTGCTAAAAAAAAAAAAAAAATATCATCTATAATGTTGGGGGGTTCTAGGTAATTTTCTAGAAAAAAATACTAATTAAAACTTGTAAGCAAAAAGTTCCAAAAAGGACCTGGTCAGCAAGTGGTTTAACTTAATGCATAGAATGCATGAAGGTAAAGAACCTTCTGCCTTTAGAACCACTTTAAGTTTAAATAGCACCTCTAGTGCAACAAACTGTACGATATACAAAATTGCACTTTACTGCAGTGTTTTGTTTTTTTTTAGCACATCATCAGAAAAGTCAATTCTATCACAAGTTAATAGATACCTTCAGTTCACCTTTAATAATGTAGGAAAATCAGAAACAGGACACACGCTGCCAACTCAGCGATTATGTAATGCTACTTAATCCAACATAAGAAGGGCATAAGACCAAGAGTCACAATAAAAGACCGGAGTGCTACAAAATAAACATTGCTGGACAGCAATGATTTTAAACATTTTTTGAATGGACACATCCTTACACAATTAGAGTCAATAATACACTAGCTACGGTATGAGCAAACACAGGTACAGTCCAGCTGGAAAGATTTTTCTCTCATTGTGGTACACAAGTGTACTTTTTAAAATACAGATTATGTAAAGCTAAGTGTATTTAGTAGTCAGGTTTTACATTAATTTTGTTTTACAAATAAACGTTGGACCTAGGTAGAGCAGCTCACAGAAAACAACATGTCTCTGCATTAGCAACATTAGCTTTTCCTTTGTACTGGTATATTAAAAAGAGCAATGATGTTTTACAGGTTGGGCTCTAGATCAGACTGGCATAGGTCTGGGTTTGACCCTCAAACAGTTCTTGATTGCCGTGACCCCAATCAGGGTGACCTCTTCCCTGTCAATGCCCTTGTGTGATAGTCAAGGTTCAGCCAAACGTATTGATTTTCTCTCACTGAAATGCATAGAGTATTACCAATACCCCTTTTGGAATTGCCACTGGATTAAAAGGATAACGCTCTACTTAGGCCATGCTCATACAATTTGAAGCTTGCTTCCAAAGTTGTAGGCCCCTGAATAATTAAAAACCAAAATTATTACACAAATTATATTTCCCTTGGAATACCTTGTAATTACAACTTTCATGTCTCTCTCCACAGAGGATTAATGAAAGGTTTGGAGAAAGGGAAAATCAACCACACCTCCCTTTCTCACAAAATGTGTAGCCACATCTTAAAATTAAAAAATAAAAGTTCACTCTGAACTAAATTATATATTTAAAGATCAGAAGCCATTCCATGGGTCATGCCCATGTCATTCTTATCCATAAAGCGTCTAAAGACCCCACGTCCTGCGCCTCCTACAGGCCAATCGCCCTACTTAACATAGACTTTAAGATCCTCACCAAATTGCTAACCATGAGACTACAGCCCCTACTACCATCTATCATTGAGACTGACCAGACTGGTTTCATGGCCAATAGAGCGACAGACGTAAACTTGAGGCGCCTGTTCACCAACATACACACGCAACATCTCAATGAGGGATCTAGGGTGGTGGCCTCCCTAGACATCGAGAAGGCCTTCGACACGATCGAGTGGCCTTTTCTCTGGGAGGTCCTCCGCAGGATGGGGTTCCCCCTGCTCTTCATTAAATGGATGGAGGTCCTTTACCGTGACCCCACCTCGGCCATTAAGCTGGGAGGGGGCCTGTCACGGTCCTTCCATCTGTCCAGGGGCACGCGGCAGGGCTGCCCTCTCTCTCCAGCCTTATTTGCCATCGCGATGGAGCCACTTGCAGAGGCCCTTCGCACCTCTCCTCACGTTAAGGGGCTGCGGGTTGGCTGGCTGGAGGAGAGGGTCGCCCTGTACGCAGACGACCTCCTACTCTTCCTTAATGACGTGGGTCCATCACTCGAGGGAGCCCTGCAGGTCCTCAACTCCTTTTCCTCTGTCACGGGCCTCAGGGTCAACTGGACAAAATCTCTCCTGTTCCCCATCGACCCTGCGGCCCGTGACACAGCTCCCACTGACATACCTCTTCAATGGGTCGAGAATTTTAAATATCTAGGGGTGGTGGTCTCCAGGCGGGCTTCTGACTACTTACCCCTAAATTTGTCCCCGGTAGTTCAGGAGACTCAGAAACGGCTGAAGTCATGGGAATCGTTGCCTCTTTCAATATTGGGACGCATAAATTTGTTTAAAATGAAAATACTCCCCAAATTCACGTACTTATTTCGCCACTCTCCACAGTGGATCCCTAAATCTTTTTTCATACATCTGCATCGCCTCCTCGCCTCTTTCATATGGGGATCCCAATCCCCTAGATACAGCTGGACCACACTGATACGCCCGACCTCCCAGGGTGGCTTGGCATGTCCGGATCTACACAAGTACTATCTAGCTGCCCAGCTGGTCACAGCTGCTTGGTGGTTCAATCCGGACATCTCCAACCCAGCTACCCAGGTCGAGGCGGCAGTGTTGGGATCCCTAGAGGCGCTCAAATTTTTGCTCTTTCGAGGCCCTCGGGCCCCCTATCCACTGACACCCTCCATGCGCACCACGCTGCGTGCATGGGGGGCAGGTCTCAAAATTGAAAAATACCCTCAACAGGCAATCTCGCCCAATGCTCCCCTTTGGCTAAATCCAACCCTGAAGCACATCTATAAACTACCCGAGCCCCATGCCTTGACCAAATTTAAGCCATCGCCCTTAGTTGGCGCAAATCAACCCCCCCTCCTCTTTCTCTGTGGAAACAATTAACAATAGCTTACCTCTGTATAAAGACACATATGACAACAGAGGCTGTCCCAACAAATACAACAAAGTCTGGTCTAAATGGCTGGCAGATCCCTCCACTGCTTCGGAGACCTCTCAGTAGATCCCAATCACGAAATAACCCCCAAGCGGGTGCCAGGTGTACACCATGAATGTATAATATGATACCATATCATGTACAAATATGCATAGCATCATCTAGCGACCCAGTGAACTGTGCCGGTATAACCATTATCATACTAATGTATTTCATGCCAGATATCTACATATGATGCGGTGATAGCGTGACTCCTACATATAAGACCAATGTATGTTTGAATGTTTGTTCTCTCTTTGTTTTTTCTCTTTGAAAATCAATAAAAAGATTTAAAAAAAAAAAAAAAGGATCAGAAGCCAAGTATGTCTGGTTTTAGCGGCATGTCCAAGACAATGTTACTCTGAAAAGAGACCTGCAATGAGAGAAATGTGTAGACCAGTCATTCTCAACCAGGGTTTTATTGAGCTCCTCCAGGGGTTGCTAGAGGCTACCTAAAGTAGTTGTAAAGGCTTACGTTTCTTTTTAGCTTCATGCATTCTATGCATGAAGCTAAAAAACCTGTGTTTAGCAGCGCCCCAAGCCCCCGCTAATATTTACCTGAGCCCAATCTTGATCCAGCGATGTGCACAAGAGCCACTGCTCTCCCTCCTCATTGGCCGAGACAGCATAGGTAGCCATTGGCTCCTGCTACTGTCAATCCCAGCCAGTGAGCCATGGAGAGTGAGAGCAGGGCCAAGCCACGCTTTATGTGCGCATGGAGACACAGAGCAGCGGCTCGGAGAGAGTCTGCTTGCGTGCCTCCATTGCAACCTGCTTGCTGTGGGGGCACTCAGCAGGAGGGGGGAGCCAGGAGAGCCAGCCGGGGAGCCGAGAAGGAGGATTGACCTCCCTTCTGATGGTGCCTGGATTTCCGAATCCAACGCTACTTGACAGAGCCAGAGATATGACCCCAATGATATTTTGAGGTGTCTGTAAGGGGGACCACAAATTTAAGGGGCAGTTTTCATTTTTCAAACCGACACCTGATGAATTAAAGTGATAAAAAAAAAAAAAAAAAGAGACTTTACAAATAACAAACATGTTATACTTACCTGCTTTGTGCAGTTGGTTTTGCACAGAGCAGCTCAGATTATCCTCTTCTCAGGTGCCTCTTCGGCTCTCAAGTGCCCCCACAGCAAGCAGCTTGCTATAGGGGCACCCGAGCCGAGCGGAAGCACCGTGTGTCCTTTCAGACATGGAGCTGACGTTCGGCCCTGCCCTCTCTCTTGATTGGCTAACCTTGATCAACAACCGCAGGAGCCAATGGCACCACTGCTGTGTCTTAGCCAATCAGGGGGAGAGGACGGCCGAGGGACTCATGGACATCGCTAGACAGAGATGGGGCTCAGGTAAGTGTTAGGGGGTGCTGCTACACATGGAAGACTTTTTATCTTAATGCATATAATACATTAAGATAAAAAACCTTCTGCCTTTACAATCACTTTAATTTAAAGCAGAGGTTCCCCGAGCCCTGAAAATTATTTCAAGAGTTCATCTGTTGCCTGTCACTTTCAGAAATTGCTAGTTGCATGACAATCATACTGGTTATCTAGTGCCAATACTTTCTAATCAAAAGGATCAGCACAACAGCAATGAACTAATATACTTATATGCAGGGGTCTGAACACCGACAGTGATCCAGTACGTTTATGTTAAATATATAGTATATTCATTTAATATGTTGTTTCATTATTATTCAGTGTTTGATGATTTTGTTTTGTTATCGTTTTGTTGTATGGTGCCATCCTCCATAGGTTTCCTTAGTTCAAATCCCTCTTCCATCATGACGGGAATCCAACCTTAGAGACATGTCCTTTTCATGTCGGCCACTAGGGTTCGCCCCCTGGCCGGATGTGCCATTATACATCATGGCCGCCATGGGTTTTGCCCACCCATGACATAATTTCCTGTGCAGCGGTCCCGGTTTTTCTGGGGGGGGGGGGGGGCGCTGTGGCTCCATAGGTAGAGGGAGGCTACGGGCTCGCTGATCCGGTGGCAACGCACTGCATGAACAGTGACAGTGTTTGTGTGAATGCCCGCTTTGGGGACATCGCACATATGCTTTTTTTTTTGCACTCGCAGGGTCAAGCCCGGTGATGTCACACGCCAAGTATGGCTCATACACATACAAATAGGGGCTTTGCGGTAGAGTGACTTTCTTTCCCTTGCGGACGGCAAGACCATCTTTACATACATCCATCTCTCTATATATTACAACTGCAAACAATTGTAAGCTTATGACTTACTAGGATTCCATCTCTTATCCTAAAGGGATCTTTTGTGTGGATGCAGTGGACATCTATCTAACCCCCTCGGGACAATATCTCAGACTCCTACCTTATACTTACTACAAGGTGAACTTTGAAAGTATCTACTATCCATAATATCAATGCTTCATTGACGGATACTTTTGCACCATGTCTCCATAGGACTTTACAACTTCCACCATATCTGCTCTAGACTCTCCTTCTGAGAGAAACAACCTTAAAGGAAGTGTGTATGTATGCATTTCCACTGGGCTGGTGCTCAAGGACCTTCAAAAGTGTGATAGGTAGGAATGAAATGAGATGTGTAATTTATGCTCCTAGAACGCCTGAAGGTACTACTTCAATATTGAGCCTCTCTAAGCGTTTTCATTTTTGTTCCACATTTTCCAAAAACTTCTGGAAAAAAATGAACCGTTCAAAAGACTCATTATGCCTCATATTTTATACGTTGGGGTGTTTGGTTTCCAAAATGGGGTCATTTTGTGGGCAATTCCATTGTCCTGGTGCTCCAGTGCCATCAAAAGTGTAATAGGTGGTTGAGAAATGAGATGTGTCATTTATGCTCGTATAACGCCTGAAGGTGCTACTTCAATGTTGGTCCTTTGTATGTGGCCAGGCTGTGTAAAAGTTTTACATGTGGTATCGCCATACTTGGGAAGAGTAGCAGAATGTATTTTGGGGTGTAATTTGTTGTATGCATATTCTTTGTCTAAGAAATAACCTGATAATATGACAGTTTTGTAAAATAAATAAATAAATCTTCATTTTGCAAAGAATTATGGGAAAAAAATACAACTTAAAAAAATTCACCATGCTACTTAATACCTTGGAATGTCTACTTTCTAAAAAGGGGTCATTTGGGGGGCATTTGTACTTTCCTGACTTGTTAGTGTCTCAAGAAATGAGATTCACCTGATGTACTGAAGGCCTGATCAGATGTGATCAATTTTCAGTGATTGGCACCAAAGTTTGTAGACTCTATAACTTTCACAAAGACCAAATAATATACACTAATTTGTATTATTTTTACCAAAGATATGTAGCAGTATAAATTTTGGCCAAAATTTATGAAGAAAAATTACTAATTAGCAAAACTTTATGACAAAGAAAAAGGCATTTTTTTTCACAAAATGTACGGTCTTTATTTATTTATAGCACAAAAAATAAAAAACCCAGTAGTGATTAAACACCACCAAAAGAAAGCTCTATTTGAGTGAAAAAAAGGATGCAAGTTTTATATGGGTATAGTGTTGCATGACTGAGTAATTGTCATATAAACTGTGAGAGCGCTGAAAGCTGAAAATTGGTCTGGGCAGGAAGGGGGTGTAAGTGCACTGTATTGAGGTGGTTAATGACAAAACTGCTGGCAACAAAAGTGAATACACCCCTAAGTGAAAATGTTCAAATTGGGCCAAATCAATATATTGTGTGGCCACCACTATTTTCCAGCACTGCCTTAACCCTCTTGGCCATGGAGTTCACCAGAGCTTCACAGGTTGCCACTGGAGTCTGTTCTAGAACACCATATGAATGGAAAAAAGCTCCTGAAGAAGCGGTGACTATTTCCGCGAAACATGTCAAGAATGCTAATGTAAAGTTGTTATAGGGTGAATTGATAATATCAGCTTTTCCAGTGTCACCTTATCTGTGAATTTACAGAGTTACATAGTTTATTTAAAAAGAAAAAAGAGAAGGCTATGTATGTTTTTAATATGTTGTTCTAAATGAAATAAAATTCAAATTTTATATCCATTTTGTGTAACCCAAGCGTTTGTATGGTACCATGAAAGTCCATTGTAGCCTCAACTCAAATTTCTTTATACAGCAATGAAACTAACATTTTTAAAAGAAGCCAGCAGAAGGCAACCTCCATTACTTTGGGAAAGCTTGCAGATTCCATCTAAACCCTCACAAACACAGCACCAGTGTCTTCAGTGAAAAACACTCCACTAGAATGTTAAGAGCTAAATTCCATTACATCCTTCCACGGCCACAAGTGTTGGGTAATCACCCACCCATGGCTGTCAGACAACTTCTTGCACATGTAGAGTCACAGGGTTTTGTGAGATTGTTCCTATGGATTTATACAGTTTTCACACCTAATTCTTTATTTTGTGTGGTTAATTCTACTTTTGCATTTTCAAGCCTTACATTTGTTTGTGGTTGTTTATATTTTGCATTGCATACTAGCTCATTATGAAATACTTACCTTAGAACAGTGCCCTGGATCCGCACCAGCACACCGCTCATACGGCCGACATGTTTCCTGGAGTTACTCTTGGGCTGGCGGGCTCATGCGCTATGATTGGCCGGAGCCGTGATTACGTCAATCCCGCGCCCTGAAGAATCGGCACAAGCAGGCTGTTCCTTCAGTGCGCATGCGCTGATGACGTGGGCGGCAGCGAATACAGTAAATATCTCCTAAACGGTGCAAGTTTAGAAGATATTTACAGTACCTACAGGTAAGCCTTAAAGCGGCGTTCCACCCAAAAATGGAACTTCCGCTTTAAGGAAAGGTGACCCCCTGACATGCCACATTTGGCATGACATTTTTTATTTTGGGGGGGGGGGGGGGGGGGGGACCAGATACCCTCTTTTTAGAGGGTTCCAGCTCCCGCTTCCTCCTGGCGCACCATGGCACTGGAAGGGAGATCACCTCTCATCCCTCCCTCTCGACAATCATCTGGGATATGTCACAGGTCCCAGATGATTACCCGGCCAGTCACAGCGCGCAGCTCGTATATGCGCAGTGGGTGCCCGGCTGTGAAGCCACAGCCGGGTGCCCACAGTGACAATACCGCAGAGAGGAGGGGGAGACAAGCTTCGTTCCCCCGCATCCCTGGATCCTGGGACAGGTAAGTGTCCGATTCTTAAAGTCAGCAGCTGAGTATTTGTAGCTGCTGACTTTTATTTATTTTTTTTTTTTAAGCGGAACTCCGCTTGAATATAGGCTTACTTGTAGGTACAATTAAAGAGGAAGACTTTACTTCCTCTTTAAAGTGATTGTAAAGTCTTGTTTTTTTCAATAAAAATAACAAACATGTTATACACACCTGTTCTGTTGCAGTGGATTTGCACAAAGCAGCCTGGATCCTCCTATTCTCGGGTCCCTCTTCTGTGATCCTGGCCCATCCCTCCTGCTGAGTGCCCCCACAGCAAGCAGCTTGCTATGGGGGCACCCGAGCTGAGTCACAGCTCCCTGTGTCCATTCAGACACAGAGCTGCATCCCTGCCCTGCCCCCCCTCTCTGATTGGCTGACTGACTTTGATTGACAGCAGGAGCCAATGGCACCGCTGCTGTGTCTAAGCCAATCAGGAGGGAGAGTCTTGGGCAGCAGAGACATTTGTGGATATCGCTGGACAGAGATGGGGCTCCGGTAAGGCTTTTTATCTTAAAGCGGAGTTCCAGGCTTTTTTTTGTTTATTAAAAGTCTGCAGCTACAAAAAGTTTAGCTGCTGACTTTTAATTAACAGACACTTACCTGTTCCATGGTAAAGCGATGCGGCCGCACGTAGCCTCGCTCCTCTCCCCTTCCTCGGCGCCTCCATTGAAACTGTGTGCACACGGCTGTGACAGCATGCGGCTTCATGGCTGGCCAAGCAACGCGCATGCGCTCTCCCAGTGGACAGGCAATCTTCTGGGACCTGTCACGTGTCCCAGAAGATTGCCGAGAGGGAGTGGCCGCCTAGGGGGAGAGGAGGAGTCACCTAGGCAGCCCGTAGATGGAAGCAGGAAGTGGGACATGAAGTCCCACTGAAAACTAAATACCCCCCACACCCCCCAAAAAAAATGACATGCCAAAGGTGGCATGTAAGGGGACGAGGAGTGCTTAAAGCGGAAGATCCACTTTTGGGTGGAACTCCGCTTTAATGCATAGAATGCATTAAGATAAAAAAACCTTTTGACTTTACAACTCCTTTAAAGTGGTTGTAAACTCCTATTAATTATTTTTACCTATAGGTAAGCCTATAATAAGGCTTACCTATAGAGACTGTAAATATCTCCAAAACGTGCACCATCATCGGTGCATGCGCCCTGCAGGAATGGCCACCTGTACAGTTTCTTCAGAGCCCTGTGCCGTGACTGCTGGCTCCCGCACGCATGCGCGGGAGTGAGGTGATGGTGAGTGTCACAAAATGTGCTAGTATGCATACTAGCACATTATATGTCTTTACTTTGCAGGTCAGAAAAAAAAAGGCAGCGGTTTACTTCCACTTTAAAGAGTTGGGACAAACTATTTACCACTGACAAGGGTGCGAACAATGATCAGCATTTATTTATGTACAACCTGCTGCTAACAAAGCAAGCAGAATATCGGCATGCATTAAAAAGGGGATCAACTCCAGAGATAAAAAGATAATTCTCCCGCTCTACAAGACTCTGGTCCGGCCTCACCTAAAGTATGCCATCCAGTTCTGGGCACCAGTCCTCAGGAAGGATGTACTGGAAATGGAGCGAGTACAAAGAAGGGCAACAAACCTAATAAAGGGTCTGGAGGATATTAGTTATGAGGAAAGGTTGCTCAATGTACAGTCAGGTCCATAAATATTGGGACATCGACACAATTCTAATCTTTTTGGCTCTATACACCACCACAATGGATTTGAAATGAAAGGAACAAGATGTGCTTTAACTGCAGACTTTCAGCTTTAATTTGAGGGTATTTAAATCCAAATCAGGTGAACGGTGTAGGAATTACAACGGTTTGCATATGTGCCTCACACTTTTTAAGGGACCAAAAGTATTAGGACAGATTAACAATCATCCATCAAACTTCCACTTTAATACTTGGTTGCAAATCCTTTGCAGTCAATTACAGCCTGAAGTCTGAAATGCATAGACATCACCAGACACTGGGTTTCATCCCTGGTGATGCTCTGCCAGGCCTCTACTGCAACTGTCTTCAGTTCCTGCTTGTGCATTTTCCCTTCAGTTTTGTCTTCAGCAAGTGAAATGTATGCTCAATCGGATTCAGGTCAGGTGATTGACTTGGCCATTGCATAACATCCCACTTCTTTCCCTTAAAAAACTCTTTGGTTACTTTCGCAGTATGCTTCGGGCCATTGTCCATCTTCACTGTGAAGCGCTGTCCAATGAGTTCTGAAGCATTTTGCTGAATACGAGCAGAAAATATTGCCCGAAACACTTCAGAATTCATCCTGCTGCTTTTGTCAGCAGTCACATCATCAATAAATACAAGAGAACCAGTTCCATTGGCAGCCATACATGCCCACGCCATGACACTACCACCACCATGCTTCAGTGATGAGGTGGTATGCTTTGGATCATGAGCAGTTCCTTTCCTTCTCCATACTCTTCTCTTCCCATCACTCTGGTACAAGTTGATCTTGGTCTCATCTGTCCATAGGATGTTGTTCCAGAACTGTGAAGGCTTTTTTTAGATGTTGTTTGGCAAACTCTAATCTGGCTTTCCTGTTTTTGAGGCTCACCAATGGTTTACATCTTGTGGTGAACCTTCTGTATTCACTCTGGTGAAGTCTTCTCTTGATTGTTGACTTTGACACACATACACCTACCTCCTGGAGAGTGTTCTTGATCTGGCCAACTGTTGTGAAGGGCGTTTTCTTCACCAGGGAAAGAATTCTTCGGTCATCCACCACAGTTTTCAGTGGTCTTCTGGGTCTTTGGTGTTGCTGAGCTCACCAGTGTGTTCCTTCTTTTTAAGGATGTTCCAAACAGTTGATTTGGCCACACCTAATGCTTTTGCTATCTCTCTGGTGGGTTTGTTTTGTTTTTTCAGCCTAATGATGGCTTGCTTCACTGATAGTGACAGCTATTTGGATCTCATATTGAGAGTTGACAGCAACAGATTCCAAATGCAAATAGCACACTTGAAATGAACTCTGGACCTTTTTTTCTGCTCCCTGTAAATGGGATAATGAGGGAATAACACAAACCTGGCCATGGAACAGCCGAGCAGCCAATTGTCCCATTACTTTTGGTCCCTTAAAAAGTGGGGGGCACATATACAAACTGTTGTAATTCCTACACCGTTCACCTGATTTGGATGTAAATACTCTCGAATTAAAGCTGAAAGTCTGCAGTTAAAGCACATCTTGTTCGTTTCATTTCAAATCCATTGTGGTGGTGTATAGAGCCAAAAAGATTAGAATTGTGTGGATGTCCCAATATTTATGGCCCTGACTGTATATATACAATGTAATACTGACATATAATCACACACATAGGTTGGACTTGTGTCTTTTTTCAACTTCACCTACTATGTAACTTACCAGAGGGGTATCACTCACATTTTTTATATATTTGTGATTTTATTTTCATTAATATTTTTTTGGACTTGCACCAATTCTATAATTTTCATGATTACATTGCAATTTTAGCACTTTATCTTTGCTTATTTGCACAATTTTGTATCCATACATAATATGGTGTTTTGCACATTGTTGCATTTTTGCACTCTTCTTGCTATTCATTTAGTAGGCTAATATTTAATTTATTTAATTGTGATTTTTTTATAATTCATAAAGTATTGATTTTCACATTTTGTTGCACTTCAGCTATAGGGGTTTTGTTTGTACACCGTTTTTTTAATTTGTAGTATTTACACAATAAGGTATTTAATTATTTACAAGATTACATATATGTTGTAGAATACTGTGAACCTGCACTAATCTCGACTCTCATTCAACCCTTATTGACTTACATCAATATCGATAAAGCTGCGGTTCGGTCAGTTTAGTTGTGACATATATTTTTGGCACTGTTAAAATCTTTTTTTTTTTTTTGTTGTAAAAAGTCATACATGCCCAACTGCCGTCTTAAAAAGATTATATACAATATAAATACATGTGTTCTTTTGGGCGCTTTTTGGTCTTTTTTTTTTATCCTACAATGTTTGCACTAAGTGTTGAAGTACTGTACTTAAGAGAAGTAGAGTGATGGATGAATGTGTATTTCTGAAGTACCGTTTATAAATGGCTTCAGAAAACATACACAGGCATTCAGTGCTTCCATAAATGACCTTGATTTGAGCCAACAGGCAGTGCGGGTCTCAGACACAACGTACAGAGCCAATCTGAGCAGCTTTGTACCTTGTGATGGCTATGAAAACCAAACACTGTAGTATTTACATTTGAGAGCCCTCTCCTTACCGTCACAATGGAGGAAAGAGAGGAAGTAGTATTTATCAATGAACATTACATGAATGAAGGGATTAGCAGCAGATTCATGGTGATGCGTTTAAACGGATTGTGGGATCTTTTTTGTTTTATTTCTACCCCGTTCGTCATCCTCCTTACCTGTACATCTCGCCTTTCTAGAGTCTCTATGATGTGTACATTGACCCCTTTACCTTCTCCCTGGCTATATGACCTATACATTTAATGTATCCAGTGCACCAATCCCAAGCTCCATGCTTTAACCACCTCTTTATTGCTAAAACCCAGTGGTTAATAAATACCACCAGAAATCTATCTCTGTCTCAAAAAATTATATAAAATTAGTAGGGCTGCGGAAATTAACGATTAATTCCTCGATTAATCGTTAATTTTTTTGATCAATCAAAATTTTTTTGATCGGTAGGCTGCCTGCCCTGGGGCCGCTTTGGGCCAAGCTGTGGCTGCAGCGCAGTGCTCCGCTCCCTCCTCCTCCACAGTCTGCTGGCATCTCCCGCTGTGTGTCTCCGAGCTGAGTGTGAAAACTTTGGCCACGCTGTGAGAAAAGTCCCGCCCTCCTCCTAGATCAGCTCTTGTGATAGACGCAGTGTTCTGTCTACCACATGAGCTGATCTAGGAGGAGGAGGTCAGGACTTTTCTCACAGCGCGGCCAAAGTTTTCACACTCAGCTCTTAGACACACAGTGGGAGATGTCCACAGACTGTGTAATCCAGGCACAGGCACTGACTACAGTGAGGCTGCGATTATGGGCACGGCGAGGCTGCGATTATGGGCACGGCGAGGCTGCGATTATGGGCACGGCGAGGCTGCGATTATGGGCACAGTAAGGCTGCGATTATGGGCACAGTAAGGCTGCGATTATGGGCACGGTAAGGCTGCGTTTATGACATGTGACATCCTAGCCATGCCCCGCTATGTCCGGCTTCGGCCGTTGCCATAACAACGGTGCTAAATCAGCTAAAAGTAGTTGGATCTGTATGTGCGTTGTAATTAATCGAAATTAGTTGATTAATCGATTTAAAAAAAAATCGATTAAGCGAACACGAAAATTTTAATCAGTAACAGCCCTAAAAATTAGTTTGGGTCCAGTATTGCATGACCAAGTAATTTTTATGCAAACTATCAAAGCAATGAAAATGGCCTGGTAATAAAGGGGTATGACAGACTGGTACTCAAGTCATAAGCAAAGAGTAGCAATTATATCATAGGAAGAAGGCTGCTCCATCCCTGATACAGTAGACAAAAGATATCTCCCATTTTAATAATTTCATGTATCCCTGGAGTATGTGTATATTGTAGGAATGGTATAAGATCAGAACGTGAATTGTCTAGACCTGCCAATTTTAATCCTGTTGTTCAATAAAAGTTTTTTTTTTTGTTTTGTTTTTTTTACTTTTTATACACCAATTTGTAATTGTGTGATTTTTTTGCTGCAACAAAGTCCCATGGGAGATATCTTTTGGCCGATACTCAAGTCATAAACCAAGCACTGTTAAAAATAAAGGGAAAGAAAAATCTGACCGATTAGAAAACCTTCATTACTACAAGTACAGATTCAGTGCAACGGAAACTTTTAACTAGTAGCAGATCAGCACACAACCCAGGCAGGTTTTGCAGGATATGATTTAGTGTTTGCACTAGTGAAAGAAAATATAAAGATTATTCAGTATTCATTCTCAGTTTGCCCGTTCCCATTCATTGTATTGCACATCAATGCTGCCTCACTTTAATAATCCACAGTATAACTTTCATATAAGGAAGTTAGTGGCCTTCTCAAGTGCACAAGGTATCCCAACAGCCAGGTTAATGATCATCCATGTCTGCTGATCTACACATAAAGGAAGCCGACGTCTCTACTTTTCCCAGCCTAGGGGCAAATTATCTTTGGCAAATGACTTCTGGGTTCTAATTTCTATGTCCCTCGTAACGTTTGCAATCTACATATTTTCTCCCTAGTGGAGCAGCATTACCACATCCCATGGGATAAACAACATTTCTAGAGAACATGTCTGAGACAATATGCTTTAATCAGACAGGCAAGAACATGCATATAAAATATAAACTGGTCAGCCAAGAGCAAAATATTAGAGTAAACGGGAATTCCAAGTGGTAAAAAAATAGAATGGTCAGACTTTAGAAATGAAGGTGAACACAACCGCCACATGAGAAAACAATAAAGCAGCATTCACCTGACAAAACAGTGAAGCTCCCAAAAAAATAAATATGGCAAAGCAGGGGTGGGCACTGTCCATATAGCAGAGCAGAGGTAGGCACTGCCACTCAACAAAGCAGGGATGGGCACTGTCCATATAGCAGAGCAGAGGTAGGCACTGCCACTCAACAATGCAGGGGTGGGCACTGTCCATATAGCAGAGCAGAGGTAGGCACTGCCACTCAACAATGCAGGGGTGGGCACTGTCCATATAGCAGAGCAGAGGTAGGCACTGCCACTCAACAAAGCAGGGATGGGCACTGTCCATATAGCAGAGCAGAGGTAGGCACTGCCACTCAACAATGCAGGGGTGGGCACTGTCCATATAGCAGAGTGGAGGTAGGCACTGCCACTCAACAATGCAGGGGTGGGCACTGTCCATATAGCAGAGTGGAGGTAGGCACTGCCATACGACAGAGTGGGGGTGGGCACTGCCACACATGGCAGAGCGGGGGGGCCAAATGCCCCATATGGCAGAGCAGGAGGGGGCACTGCCACATAAGGAAAAGTGGAGGTGGGCACTGCCACATATGGAAAAGTGGAGGTGGGCACTGCCCCACATGGCAAAGCAGAGGTGGGCACAGCCCCATATGGCAGCGCAGGTGCAGGCACACATGATATGACAAATAAAGGTAGGGGTAATTTCATTCCATTAGTATTAGTGGTGACTGGTGAAGAAGTGTTCCCCTATGTGTCAGGAGGAAGGAGAGGGCACAATCATTGCCCTCCCTGGCACTGGCCCCTCTCAGTGACACCACACAGAAAGGCGCTATCCCCTCCTCCGTGTATATCATCCTTTACCTGTCCGTGTCTCCTCAGTGTCTCCAGGAATCCATTCTCCAGGCCCACCGGCCCTGCCTCCTCACACAGCACCGAACACGGCCTCCACCGCCCGCCTCTCGCTGTCTGTACACCCGTCTGGAGACGATACTTCCCTCACGGATTTCCGGCCCACACAAACCCTTACCGGGGCTGTTCACGCAGCGAACACACACACAGCCTGCAATCCGCCCACAACAACAAACAGTAACAATGCTGCGCTTGCGCATCCGGGCCGCCCTGACAGCTCCGCCCACACCCTGGCAGACCGGAGAGAGCACTACGCATGCGGTAGGGCCGAAACTTGGTTGCGCATGCGCAGAGCGCGCCATGATGTAGCTATAGAGGGTACTCGAGTTCATTCGAAGTCCTGCTGGATTTTAGTGTAGCGTTTCCGCAAGTTGCCTTTCCCTTTCCTGCCCTCACATCTGTCAGTATTACACGGGCAGTTTTTCCAGATTCGGACTGTATTTGTATTTACCAGTTTTACAGTGTATTTTAATCAGATTTTTTTATAATCCAAAATTTGTAAATCGAATGTTAACTCAATCTTCTAAAAGAGAATGAAATGCATGCCTGCAGTATATTCCCCAAAACATACGTCCCATTTACATGGTTGTGTTCTAACACGCAATTTAATGCGCTAAAACACATGCGTCCAACATCTCGTCCCAGGCTGCCACCTGTCCGGGATTCACCCGGACAGTCCGAGTTTTGAATCATGTTCGGGTTTCAGCCGGACTTATTTAGTCTAGACTATGGCTCCCCAAGTAACCGAGATAGTCACACACAAATCTGTTGCCACCCAGGAGCTGCGGGCAGCTGTCTGGGGGCAGGTTCGGCATCATTGGGTGGCACGGCGATGATGTCAGCAAGAGCAGCTTGGCCACACCCACCATTTGCTGCGGCACACTATGCACACTGCATTACTACTCTCCTTGGGGCATCCAAAGGTATCCCAGGCCACTAAAGTGTTCGGGTTTGGCTTGAAGAAAAGGTGGCAACCCTAGGCAGCACATCAAAGCACGTTCAATGAGATTCAATGCACTGGTAATAGGCATTAAGGCAGAAATACTCGCCTCTATCACAGCGTGTGTCTTGTCCGTTAGGTCCCTTGCTGGGAGTTCATTCCAGCACCACAGCGGTGTGCGAAAACGTACACTGAGCTTTGCATGCACAAGCTTTGGCCGTTAGCTGTTAACTCTGTCCACTCCAAATCCTAAATTTAAAGGCACATTGGAAACGCACATCAAGGTCTGCCAATAATGCGTGTCAGCGCACAAAGAAAAAACACCCTGAAATCAGACAACGTATCTGTCCTAGGGCTTGTTTACACCTGCTTTGGTCTCTGAAGAGTGACAGGAGGGGAGGAGGCGTTCTATCGCCTCCCCACCGCCTGTTTTAACCCCCTAAATACCACACAACGTTGTACGCTGACCCATTTACTTAAAGCAAAACATTGCAGCTGCTGCCTCTGCAGCAAAGGGAGAGTGGTTGAGGGTCAATAAAACTGTGGCTCAACCATGGGGTTTTACCCCCCCCTCCCCAGCACAAGTATAAACAAGCCCTAACACTACAAAAAATACTATTCTACGTACATGCATAGATCTAGTCCTTAAAGTCCTTCATTTTCTGTATTGTGCATTTTCTGTATTGTACTGACCAAGTCCCCAATGCAGTTGGGGATTTTGCAGAGCAGTGTTGGCAGCTCTGCACATGCTCAGTTTTCAGTAAGTTTCTATGCTAAACATTTCCTCTCTATCACATCTGAGCAGCCGATATGACTATAGAGTCACACATGTCTGCATATACACAGTGGAAAATGACAGCCCACTCCCTCCCTCCTTCTCCATGCCCACTAACCAGCTAAACACAATGGGGGTGGGATATTACATGTAGATTGATGGAGGCTTCACCTCCCTCTTATTCTAAGACACAGACTGGAGGGACGTGGCACAGCCTGCGACTGGCAAAAAATCACCCGCACCATGTTATTGGCCAAAAAAAATAAGCCCGGGTTCACACTATACCGGGCTGCGGATCGCACAGGAGCGCTGTGCGTCCCTGTTCCCCGTTTCAGGGACGAATCAGGGCCGATTCTATGCCTGAATTCGGCCCTGAAACGGAGCCAAAGACGCACAGTGTTTCTGTGCAGTGCGCTCCGCAGCCGCCCTGGAGATATGTGAACCGGCTCCATAGGGAGCCAGTCACATTCTCCTACTATGCGAATTAGATGCGGTGAAACGCACATCTAATTCGCATAGGTGTGGACCCGGGCTAAAGGTTTGATTTCAAATATATATTTGTATGACAATTTAAAACAGTTTATTGATATTATTTATTAGACGGACCTTCAGTCATTTTTTCAACTTTCCATCTATTAAATCTTCTGCCCTTGTTGTTTTAACTTTGGATAGTAAAACATTTTTTTTTCTGCCAGTAAATACCTTATACCAGTGTTTCTCAACTCCAGTCCTCAAGGCGCCCCAACAGGTCATGTTTTCAGGATTTCCCTCAGATGAAATAGCTGTGGTAATTACTAAGGCAGTGAAACTGATCAGATCACCTGTGCAAAATAATGGAGAGCATGAAAACCTGACCTGTTGGGGCGCCTTGAGGACTGGAGTTGAGAAACACTGCCTTATACATCCCACTTCCTGTTTCTTGTCTGGTCATTAGCCTAGGCTTATGACATCATGCACAGCTCTCTCTCTCTCTCTCGTGAGAGTTTGCCAGGAAGAGGGCCAATGAGAGTGCTGCGCAAACTGTTGGCGCTATATAAATCCTGTATAATAATAATAATAATAATGAGAGCTGCAGAGCTGGAGGTGTACCTCTGTGTGTCTGTGTAAATCCAGGAAGTGAACAGGCAGCAGCTTCAGCTGCCCACAGTTAAAATGGTTGCAGCCAGACTCAGTGGAGGGAGATTTCTGCAGCATATTTGGCAAGTAGAGAATCACAGTATATATAAAATAATATGCAAAGTTGTTGGAGGGAAGGTGGTATGTGGCAGTGGACGACGTCAGTAGTTTTTTAATTCTTAATAATTGATTTTTTTACAGTTTAATTTGTTTTTAATTTTTTTTCACAATACTTTCTGGGGAGAGCGGGTTGGGGCAGTGGGCAGTGTTGGTAGGGCAGGGGAGAGTGGTATCAGTAGTTTATTTTATTTTTTTACACTTTTTAATTTTTTAGAATATTTTTACAATATTTTTTTTTATATTTTTTGGGGGCTTTGGTGAGATGTCAGAGGTCTAAACAGAACCCTGACATCTCCTCTTTGAGACAGACGAAGGGACTGAGGACACAGATTCCCCAGTCCCTTTCTCAGCACTAAAGATGAATGAACAGAAGACAGAGGCTTCTGTTCATTTATAGACTGAGCAGAGTAAACTCAGTTATCACAGGACACAGGAGCGATCTCGCTCACAGTGTCCTATTCCTGACAGTCCCCCCCACAGCCGGTGGAAGAGGGAAGAGGAGGGGAGCCGGCTGCGGGGGTTGGGGGGGGCGGAGGAGGAGGACAGGAGGGGCAGAGGAGAACACAGGGGCCAGGGGAGAATGGGGGGAGGGGTAGAGAAGCTGGGAATGATCGGTGCAGCAGGAGGGACAGCTGTGAACACCGATCTCCCTGTATAGCTTTTTAGCCGACAGCCACAGAAGGGAGAGAAGGAGAAGCAGCTGTCAGCTAAAAATCTATACAAAGGAGATCGATGTTCACAGCTGTTCCCCGCCGCACTGATCGTTCCTGGGAGTTTGCGAGGCGCTTGCGGGTGTGCGGGAGCAGCCGCAGAAATGAGGGGAGACTCCCGCACCTCACGGGAGACTTGAGATTAACCTCTGCACCCCAAACCTCCCCCATTCTCTTCACTCCAACCTTCCCCCCCTAACTCTACCTGTCTCCTCTACTCATCTTTGGACCCACCTTCCTTACCTCCATACATCCCCTCCTCGCTCACCTGTGCACCCCAAACTGTAATTCCTTCTCTGCCTACCTCTGCACACCACACACTAGCCTCCCCCCCCCCACATCACCAATTTGCTTACCTTTGCAGGACAGGCAGATGTTAGGCTTAATGACCACAGTTGTAGGCAGGACTTTCAAGCATGCCCCTTTATCTCCTCAGTGGGCAGCATTCAGTATAGGTGATGGTGGATTTGACCTCGTGGGTATGATATACATATGAATACCACCTATATTTACATATTAATGCCGGTTATTTACATGTAAACACAGGGTCTGCAGGTGAGTCATCCGTACACAACAATAGGGCAGAGCTGGGCAGCATTAGTAGCAGCACTTCACACTGAGATATCAGGACACAGCACAGGACTAACACTTCAAGGGACAAGGGAATTTAAACCGGGATAGTTGGCAAGTATGAGGCAGCTGCTTTGGGCCCCACAACAATGACAGGGCCCAGGACAGCTGCCCCTTTTGCCCTGCCTTAAAAATTGCCCTTACTGTCACATCCATGTCCTCTCCCATACGTGCAGGGGGAGGGGAACTGTGACGGCTCTGCTCTGGGCAGTGTGAGAGAGTGTCATGGACACTTGTCTTAGACAACTTCAGCCAGCCCTCTGGACAATTGGCAAACCTTGTGATTAGGGTTTTTCCAGGTACACACAGCCTGTGGGCACACCTATGCACTCGGTGGTTGTGGTACTCAGTTACTTGGGGAGTCACAGCCCGGTCATCTCTACCCGGACAGTCCAGGTTTTGAATCATGTGTCCCGGTCTCAGACTGCTTGAAACCCAGACACATGATTCAAATCCTGGACAGGTGGCAACCCTACTCCCGAAGTGAGTGTAAATCTGACAAGGCAACTGTCAGATGGAAGTGACCGGGTGTATGTGCTGCTGCAGGACTGCTTCCACCCACTCTGGTAACTGCAGGTCTCCCTGCGCACGCACCCGCTATGTTTCCTGCACCCCACATCCTGGGACCAGGATGTGGTGTGCCGCCAGGTAGAAGGGAACTGACCTGGAAACTGTTACTGACCTGGAAAACAACTTGTAAAGTGTCACTTCCAGGTCCCTGTGTCCCTGTGTTCCAGCTGGCTGGGGAGGAAGCTAATGCAGCGCTATTTGGACTGCATTAGTTTCATTGGAGGGCAGGTGAGACATAAGGGGCCTGTCACCAAAAAATGCATAACCTAGGAAATTTTTTGTCACTATGTGATGAAAAAAAAAATCTTTAGCACTTAACATTCCCCCAAAATGTTTGTGCCCCACCTCCACATACATGCATGTGCAAATGTAAATGCATGAATTGCCTAAGCATGAAAATGTCAATCAGGCTACACATGTTACATATCGCCTAACATGCTGGAGTGAGAGCAATAATTCTAGATCCATTATCCATGGTTAATTCTAAAATGATTACATCTAAGGGAAATTTTAAGAGTCGCCCATGAAAAATTTAGGGTACCGAAGTCTATCACTGTTTCACAGGCACATGCAATTTTAACCACTTCCCGCCCGGCCTATAGCAGAATGATGGCCGGGCGTTGGTTCAGTTATCCTGACTGAGCGTCCAGCAGGATAACATGCCGGCGCGTGCCCGTGGGGGGGCGCGCAGCGTGACGATCACTGGTACTGTGTGTCACTCTGACACACTGCATCTCCGATCATAGTAAGGACCCTCTGACGGAGGCTCCTTACCACATGATCAGCTGTGACCAATCACAGCTGATCACAGCATGAACCAGGAAGTGCCGGTAAACGTCTTTTCTCGGTTTGCGTTGACAGGGAGAGCCGATCGGTGACTCTCCCTTTTAGAGGGGGGGGGGTCTGTGCTGATAATCAGCACATTGATTATCAGCACAGCCCCATCAGATGTGCCACCAACAGTGCCCATCAGCTGCCAGTCAGTGCCTCATCAGAAACGCCTGTCAGTGCCCATCAAAGTGCCAATCATTGCCCGCCACAGTGCCAATCAGTGCCCATCGCAGTGCCAATCAGTGTCCATCAGGAAAACCTGTCAGTACCTCATCATCAGTGCTGCCCATCAGTGCCATCTATTAGTGTCCATCAGTGCCACCTGTCAGTGCCAATCAGTGCCGCCTATCAGTGCCAATCAGTACCGCCTATTAGTGCTAATCAGTGCCGCCAATCAGTGCCCATCAGTTGCCTGTCAGTGCCCATCAGTGCCGCATGTCAGTGCCACCTATCAGTGCCCATCAATGCTGCCTATCAGTGCCCATCAGTGCTGCATATCAGTGCCCATCAGTGCTGCATATTAGTGCCGCCTATCAGTGCACATCAATTCTACATATCAGTGCCTCCTCATCAGTAACCATCAGTGCCAACTCATCAGTGCCGCCTCATCAGTGCCCATCAGTGCCGCCTCATCAGTGCTCGTCAGTGAAGGAGAAAACAACATTTTATAACAGAAACAAAGAAAAAAATTTCAGGCTTTTTTAGTTTGTTTAGCAAAAAATAAAAACCCCAGTGGTGATCAAATACAACTAAAAGAAAGCTCTATTTGTGGGAAGAAAATGATAAAAATTTAGTTTGGGTACAGTGTTGCATGACCGCACAATTGTCATTCAAAGTGCATCAGCGCTGAAAACTGAAAATTGTCCTGGGCAGGAAGGGGGGAAAGTGCCCAGTATTGAAGTGGTTAAGGCTTGACCTGTTGGATGTCTATGTACTTGGCCCAACCTAATTTTTTTATATTTTACCAAAACATTTGATACTATATTGCAATTATATGCCCTAAAATTAACTTTGCATTTAACTTTGATATTTTGCATCTCATAAAATGTTGCGCTAATATCGCTGGCAAAAACATTGGAGCTACCACTATTTTATTCTCTAGGGTGTCTGTTTTCAGAAAATATACAGTATCATGTTTTGGAGAAATCTACTTAATCACCTGATAACCCCTCGCCCGCAATGTACTGTGTGCGAGCGGGCGCTGTAGGCAAAGCGACGTACCCATATGTCACGGCCTATTTCTGGGTTTAGTGATTGTACACAGCAGGAGCCTGTCAGCAAGTCCCAGTCAATAATTCACAGCTGAGACCTGCTGATCGGCTGTGTACAATCACAGGCCAAAGCTCTGTTTTGGTAAACAACACAGAGCTCTGTACAGAGGGAGCGATCTGCTAGTTTTGCAGGGATGAGAAACAGAGATCTAGTAGTAAAAACAGCACACTTTACACATATTACACATAGTTAGACACACACTTAACCCCTTTTTTGCTCCAGATGTTAACCCCTTCCCAGCCAGTGTCATTAGTACAGTGATAGTGTATAGCATTACCCCACTAATCACTGTATTAATGTCACTGGTGATTTCAGTGGCAGTCAGTTCCCCCCAGCGTCAGTTAGTGTCAGATTGTCCGCCGCACTATCACAGTTCCATAATAAGTCGCTGGTCACCGACATTAGTAGTATAAAAAAATAAAAAATAAAAATTCCAGTATACAGTATATACCATAATTTGTAGGCGCTATAACTTTCATGCAAACCAATCAATATACACGTATTTTTTTATCAAAAACAAAATTTGAAGAAATTAGATTTTTTTTTAAAACTAAATTATTGGTTATACATTATCCCCTTCGCGCTGAGCGTATGCATATATGCGACCTCGGCTTTCGGGGGTTATACCGGTGATGATGCCCGAAGCTGCAGGCATCATCCCAGTACCATTTTTTAGAGCAGGCGATCAGCTTTCCAGGGATAACAACCGATGCATCTAAAAGCCGCTCGATTGTTATCCTGGAGGAGCGGGAGGGGACATCCCCCCTCCCGCCACCTCCCGACACTCTGACCGGGCCTCCTGTCCCGCCGGGAGACCCGATCCGCGATCCGACACTTCTGGCGTCTAGCCACAGACTGGAACAAAGCCGTCAACTGATTCGGTCCAGTCTCCTGAATGTAAACATGGAAGCGACGTCACAACGTCACTTCTGGTTTACTCGGCTGCCAATGGCGCCGGATTTTAAAAAATATACAGTATTTAGAATCGCCATTTTCGGCGATCTGAATACTTTGAAGTGCAAAGGAGGGATTGGAGGTCTTTTAGACCCCCGATCCTTCCATAAAGAGTACCTGTCACCACCTATTACTGTCACAAGGGATGTTTACATTCCTTGCGACAGCAATAAAAGTGATCAAATTTTTTTTTATATAAAACACAATTGAATAATATAAAAATAAATAAAATAAATAATAAAAAAAAATTTTAAAACGCCGCCGTCCCAGCGAGCTCGCGCAGCAAAGAAAACGCATACGGAAGTCGCGCCCGCATATGTAAACGGTGTTCAAATCACACATGTGAGGTATCGCAGCGATTGTCAGAGCGAGAGCAATAATTCTAGCACTAGACCCCCTCTGTAACTCTAACCTGGTAACCGTAAAAAAAAATTAAAGTGTCGCCTATGGAGATTTTTAGGTACCGTAGTTTGTCGCCATTCCACGAGTGCTTGCAATTATAAAGCGTGATATGTTTGGTATCTATTTACTCGGCATAACATCATCTTTCACATTATACAAAAACATTGGGCTAACTTTACTGTTTAGTTTTATTAAAATTCATGAAAGTGTCCCTTTTCCCAAAAAGATGCATTTAAAACACCGCTGCACAAATATCGTGTGACATCAAATTTTGCAACAATCGCCATTTTATTCTCTAGATTCTCTGCTAAAAAATATATATATAAATGTTTGGGGGTTCTAAGTAATTTTCTAGCAAAAAATACGGATTTTAACACCAAATGTCAGAAATAGGCTTAGGCATGCAAGGGTTATAGCAGAAAGTAAAAAAAAAATGTTTTTCTTTTTCAAAAATGTCATTCTTTTTTTGTTTATATAACAAAAATTAAAAAGTTATCAAACACCACCAAATAAAGCTCGGTTTGTGTGTATCACAGTGCCGAATAGCAAAAAATGGCCTGGTCGTGAAGGGGGTAAAGTCTTCCAGAGCTCAAGTGTTGAATATTCAGGCCTAAAATGATTTTTCAAACATGGTCACAAAATGCAAAAAAAGGAATAATGCCGCGTACACACGGTCAGACTTTTCGACAGGACGGGTCCGACAGACTTTACAGCGTACTTTCGACAGACTTTTGACGGACTTCCGACTGACTTTCTAACGAACGGACTTGCCTACACATGATCACACCAAAGTCTGACGAATTCGTACGTGATGACGCACACCGGACTAAAATAAGGAAGTTGATAGCCAGTAGCCAATAGCTGCCCTAGTGTGTATTTTTGTCCGTCGGACTAGCATACAGACGAGCGGATTTCTGGGTCCGGCGTAGTTACGATGTAAAGATTTGAAGCATGTTCCAAATCTAAAGTCCGTCAGATTTGCGACTGAAAAAGTCCGCTGAAGGTCCGGTGAAGCCCACACACGATCAGATTATCCGCCGGATTTGGTCCGTCGGCGTCCGTCGGACCAGTCCGGTCAAAAAGTCCGACCGTGTGTACGCGGCATAAGGGTTAAAGAATCCAGACAACTGGCTTCCAATGACAAGAGTACAGCAAGCTTCGGAAAATTACTCCAGGACAATGCTGGATTGCTTGATGTATAAATGGTGTTCAAACCACACATGTGAGGTATCGTGGTAGAGTGAGAGCAATAATTCTATCCCTAGACCTCCTCTGTACCTCAAAATATGCAACCTGTAGAATTTTTTAGACGTCGCCTATGGAGATTTTTAAGGGTAAAAGTTTGTCGCCATTCCACGAGCGGGCGCAATTTTGAAGCATGACATGTTGGGTATCAATTTACTCGGCGTAACATTATCTTTCACACTGTAAAAAAAAAAAAAACTGGGCTAACTTTACTGTTGTCTTATTTTTTAATTCAAAAAAAGTGTATTTTTTCCAAAAAAAGTGCGCTTGTAAGACCGCTTTTAAGACTGTTTTTAACTTGTAAACAACAAATCTCAAAAAGAGGCTTGGTCCTTAAGTGGTTAAACATTTTGCTTTTGTCTTACAAAATAAAAATACAGTAAGTTTTTGAAGGTTTATTATTCCTCATGATCACTTTGTCTGTACCTGTTTGTGAACTCGCTAGAGCGGTGGGCAGCGTCATTCCTTGTGAGTGTCACTTCAGGTGATTCCACTCAACTTTCCAAGAGATTAACTTCTTCTTTCTACTATTGTTTAAATAAGCTTGCCATCAAATACCTCTGCAAAAAAAATTTGAAGTGACAAGTTTATGCAAATCAGGCAGTACTAGGCATATGTACAGTATATTTACCCTGCTGAAATGTACCCTTATACACCAGTCATTATCACCCAACACATTTGTGGAAGTTACATACTCCAGTATCAATGGGTGCAAAGAGAAAATCAAGCAAATAGAAATGAGGATATCAAAGTCCAACTCCAGGTTTTGGGCTTTAACCAGCCAAATACATTCCAAATGCATCAAAACAAAAGGTGTGCATAGTTTTACAGTTTGTTTTCTTTCTAAAGCAGCCACAGCCTGAGTAGAAAAGCCTGTCCTCTGCCAGCATGCTGTAGTGAAGGACCCTTGCTGTCTATGTGGAAGCAGTGGTCTAGCTGTTAAAGCCTGGCATATCCCCTACTCCTGCATCAGATCTATAGCTCTACAATCAACAAAGATCATACCCCCTGCTGATTAGAGAGCTCTGCTTCTGACTTAGCAGGGGGGTCATGTCTGAATTCTGCAGAGAGACCACTGCTTCCACCCTGAGAGCAAGAGTCTTTCGCTGGAAGAGAACAAGCTTTTCTACTCAGGCTGCAGCTGCTTTTAAAAAAAAAAAGAACTGTAATTGAACACCTTTTGCTTTGATGCACCTGACATGAATTTAGCTGTTTTAAACTGAGGCATAAAATTTTGGCATAACAACTGTAGCCCCCTGTATCGTTCTCCGATGCTGACTGCTGGTTCTTTTTGCAGTGGGGTGTTTTATGCAGATGCCCCCACCATGTTTCCCTGGGCACCACTGTCCCACCTGCAGACCCGGGACTGGCATGTTGGGAGCTGCCTGGTAGAGGGGAGGGCCACAGCTGATCCCCCACCGAGTAAGATCCTGGAAGTGAAGTGAAGTGTATTATATCGCTTCCGGATTATCTGTCATTTTCCCTCGCTACCGTGGATGTCTCATTAAAGAGAATCAGTCATATTAAAATAGCATCACATAGCATCACATGATAAAAAAAATTAGTGAAAAAAAGTGTAAAAACATAGGTTACATCCAAGCACTTAAAAGCCACCCAAAAAAATATTAAGCCCTCCCATCACATACACACGCTCACAAATGTAAACAGGCGCGTTGGGGACATCTATGCATAAAAACATTGACTGCACTACACATGTCCATGTACCATTTCAGTGTTTGGGGATGACACTATGCAGTGGAATAATGTTCTTACAGGATGTCTCCAACTTACAAGCTGACCTCAATGCACTGTTTAATTGAGAAACTATGTGGCAAATGAGTTAGCACACGTTCACATTGGACCAATTTGGCATGCGATTTGACATGTGAAATTGCATGCCAAATCGGCAGCTATTGCCGGCAATGGCAGCGTCCGAATGAGTGCGACGCCGACTTTGTGGCGCCGCACCGATTCCCAAAAGTAGTTCCTGTAGTACTTTTGGTGACTTTGGGGGCAATTTGAATAAACATCTGTGCCAAATCGCCCCCGAAGTTGGACTGCATTACTGGTTTGAAATCGTGCAAGTTCAGCTAAACGTTTTTGGTTGTAACATGACAAAATGTGGAAAATTTCTAGGGGTGTGAATACTTTTTCAAGGCACTGTATATTTTTGTATTTTTTAGATGTTCTCATGAGGAGGTGTCATTGCTGACTGCAAAGTTTTTTGAGCAATGTCAGAGTGAGTCTGCATGTTACAACCAAAAACCTAAAAGTATTTTATTTGGATTTTATGTGATAGACCAACACAAAGTGGCACATAATTGTGAAGTGGAAGGAAAATGATAAATGGTTTTCAAAATTTTTTACAAATAAATATGTGAAAAGTCTGGCATGCATTTGTATTCAGCCCCCTTTACTCTGATACCCGTAACTAAAATCTAGTGGAACCAATTGCCTTCAGAAGTCACCTAATTAGTAAATAGAGTCCACCTGTGTGTGGTTTAATCTCAGTATAAACACAGCTATTCTGTGAAACCCTCAGAGGTTTGTTAGAGAACCTTAGTGAACAAACAGCATAATGAAGGCCAAGGAACAGACAGGTCATGGATAAAGTTGTGGAGAAGTTTAAAGCAGGGTTAGGTTATAAAAAAACATCCCAAGCTTTGAACATCTCACGGAGTACTGTTTAATCCATCATCCGAAAATGGAAAGAGTATGGCACAACTGCAAACCTACCAAAACATGGATGTCCACCTAAACTCACAGGCTGGGCAAGGAGAGCATTAATCAAAGAAGCAGCCAAGAGGCCCATGGAAACTCTGGAGGAGATGCAGAGATCCACAGCTCAGGTGGGATATTCTGTACACAGGACAACTATTAGTCGTGCACTCCACAAATCTGGCATCTATGGAAGAGTGGCAAAAAGAAAGACATTGTTTAGAGAAAGCCATAAGAAGTCCCATTTGCAGTTTGCGAGAAGCCATGTGGGGGACACAGCAAACACGTGGAAGAAGGTGCTCTGGTCAGATGAGACCAAAATTGAACTTTTCTGCCTAAAAGAAAAATGTTATGTGTGGTGGAAAACTAATACCGCACATCACCCTGAACACACCATCCCCACGAGAAACATGGTGGTGGCAGAATCATGTTGTGGGGAAGCTTTTCTTCAGCAGAGACAGGGAAATTGGTCAGAGTTGATGGGAAGATGGATGGAGCCAAATACAGGGCAATCTTAGAAGAAAACCTGTTAGAGTCTGCAAAAGACTTGAGACTGGGGCAGAGGTTCACCTTCCAGCAGGGCAACGACCCTAAATATACAGCCAGAACTACAATGGAATGGTGTAGATCAAAGCATATTCATGTGTTAGAATGGCCCAATGAAATCCAGACCTAAATCCAATTGAGAATCTGTGGCAAGACTTGAAAATTGCTGTTCACAGACGCTCTCCAACCAATCTGACAGAGCTCGAGTTATTTTGCAAAGAAGAATGGGGAAAAGTCTCACTCTGTAGATGTGCAAAGCTGGTAGAGACATCCCCACAAAGACTTGCAGCTGTAATTGCAGCAAAAGGTGGTTCTACAAAGTGTTGACTCAGGGGGGGCTGAATACAAATGCATGCCATACTTTTCCCATATTTATTTGTAAAAAATTTTGAAAAACATTTATCATTTTCCTTCCACTTCACAATTATGTTCCACTTTGTGTTGGCATATCACATAAAAGCACAATAAAATAAATGTACGTTTTTGGTTGTAACATAACAAAATGTGGAAAATGTCAAGGGGTATGAATACTTTTTCAAGGCACTGTATATATATATATATATATATATATATATATATATATATATATATATATATATATATATATATATATATATATATTATATCTTTTCATGTGACACACTAAAGAAATTACACTTTGCTACAATGTAAAGTAGTGAGTGTACAGCTTGTATAACAGTGTAGATTTGCAGTCTCCTCAAAATAACTCAACGCACAGCCATTAATGTCTAAACCACTGGCAACAAAAGTGAGTACACCCCTAAGTGAAAATGTCCAAATTGGGCCGAAAGTGTCAATATTTTGTGTGGCCACCATTATTTTCCAACACTGCCTTAACCCTCTTGGGCATGGAATTCACCAGAGCTTCACAGGTTGCCACTGGAGTCCTCTTCCACTTCTCCATGACAACATCACGCTCCTTGCGCTCCTCCGCCTTCCGTAGCTCCCCAATGCCAGCAGCACTCATGCAGCCCCAGACCATGACACTCCCACCACCATGCTTGACTGTAGGCAAGACACACTTGTCTTTGTACTTCTCACCTGGTTGCCGCCACACACACTTGACACTATCTGAACCAAATAAGATTATCTTGGTCTCATCAGACCATAGGACATGGTTCCAGTAATCCATGTCCTTAGTCTGCTTGTCTTCAGCAAACTGTTTGCGGCCTTTCTTGTGCATCATCTTTAGAAGAGGCTTCCTTCTGGGACGACAGCCATGCAGACCAATTTGATGCAGTGTGCGGCGTATGGTCTGAGCACTGACAGGCTGACCCCACACCCTTCAACCTCTGCAGCAATGCTGGCAGCACTCATACGTCTATTTGCAAAAGACAACTTCTGGATATGACGCTAAGCACGTGCACTCAACTTCTTTGGTCGACCATGGCGAGGCCTGTTCTGAGTGGAACCTGTCCTGTTAAACCGCTGTATGGTCTTGGCTACCATGCTGCAGCTCAGTTTCAGGGTCTTGGCAATCTTCTTATAGCCTAGGCTAACTTTATGTAGAGCAACAATTCTCTTTTTTCATATCCTCAGAGAGTTATCTGCCATGAGCTGCCATGTTGAACTTCCAGTGACCAGTATGAGAGAGTGAGAGCGATAACACCAAATTTAAGACACTTGCTCCCCATTCACACCTGGGACCTTGTAACACTAACATGTCACATGACACTGGGGAGGAAAAATGGCTAACTAGACCCAATTTGGACATTTTCACTTAGGGGCGTACTCACTTTTGTTGCCAGCGGTTTAGACATTGATGGCTGCGTGTTAAGTTATTTTGAGGGGACAGCAAATTTACACTGTTATACAAGCTGTACCCTCACTACTTTACATAGTAGCAAAGTGTCATTTCTTCAGTGTTGTCACATGAAAAGATCTAATAAAATATTTAGAACAATATGAGGGGTGTACTCACTTTTGTGAGATACTGTATATATATATATATATATATATATATATATATATATATATATATATATATATATATACATTTTTTTTTTTTTTTAATAAGCTTCATATCAAGACAATAAAGTACAATGCGCTACTGTACAGTTGCGAGCAAACCATGCTCTTCATCAGGCTTTGTGCAATGATCCATACAAAACTTCAGATATTTATACCAACATCACAGGGTGTTACTTATCAGTTGTATCTCATTATCCCATAGCCACTTTAATTCCAATGAACCTATCACAAAGTCTAGTGCATTCCCTATATCACTAATGTGCAAATAATACAAATCCTAACCTTTAATGGTGCAGTTATTAAAATCGGTACCATTTCTATTACCATCTAATACTTCCTATTCTAATCCATAATCCTATTCTAATCCAGATTCTTAAATAGATTTATAGTAAAGTTTAGTTGATCATCATGAGAGAAACAAAAAAACAGGACTTAACAGGATAAATGCAAAAGAGTAAACAAAGAAAGAAATCGATTGTCCATGTTACTTTGAATGTCTAATGACACAATCCATCTCCAAAAACATTCCATAAATCCTATACTGCATGATCCTGTTCAACCTGCAAAAACAACCATAAAATATGCTTCACATAAACTTTATAAAAATAGATAGGTCATAATCTCTATTCATTCCCTTAGGGTGCAGGGACTGTAATTTATTTACCCACCATACCTCTCTTTGTTTTAATTTTAATATCCTATCACCCCCACGATCCCTCAATACCTCTTCTAGGACCATAAATCAAAGATCTAAGTCTTTATGTCCATGTTCAAAAAAATGTCTGGAAACTGGTAAACCTGGTTGCTTATGTCTGATGATAGTACTGCGGTGTTGAGCAATTCAGTCCTTAATCTTTTGTGTGGTCTCCCCAATGTAAATTAAATTGCAGGGGCATAGCAACATATAAACTATATAAGAGGAGTGGCATGTATGATAGCCCTTAACCATGATCTTCTCACCATTGCCAGGATGTTTGAACATGGACATAAAGACTCAGATCTTAGATTTATGGTCCTAGAAGAGGTATTGAGGGATCGTAGAGGGGTTAATAGGATAAAATTAAAACAGAGTTTTAAAATTACAATCCCTGCACCCTAAGGGAATGAATAGGGATTATGACCTATATTTTTCTAAAGTTTATGTGAAGCATATTTTATGGTTATTTTTTCAGATTGAACAGGATCATACAGTATAGGATTTATGGAATGTTTTTGGAGATGGATTGTGTCATTAGACATTCAAAGTAACACGGACAATCGATTTCTTTCTTCGTTTGCTCTTTTGCATTTATCCTGTTTAGTCCTGTTTTTTTTTTTTACTCCACGCCTATGGTCTCTGTGACTGTACTCTTCGCTGGTTCTCTTCCTACTTATCCAACCTCACCTTTAGCGTTACTTACAATTCTACTTCCTTCTCTCCGCTTCCTTTCTCTGTTGGGGTCCCCAAAGGTTCCTGTCCTTGGACCTCTCCTATTTTCAATCTACACCTCCTCCCTGGGTCAGCTGATAGCCTCCCATGGCTTCCAATACCATCTCTACGCTGGTGACACACAAATCTATTTCTCCACCCCTCAGCTAACTCCTTCTGTCTCCTCATGTATCACTAATTTACTAACAGATATATCAGTCTGGATGTTACACCACTTCCTAAACCCAATCTATCCAAAACCGAACTTATCATTCTTCCTCCCCCACATGCCCCTTCCTCTGATCTCTCTGTCAAAATCGATGGCACAGCTATAAGCCCATCCCCGCATGCCAATGTCCTAGGTGTAGTCCTGGACTTTTAACTCTCCTTTAAGCCCCACGTTCAATCACTGTCTAGATCTTGCCGCCTCAACCTCCGCAACATCTCCAAAATACGCCCCTTTCTAACCAATGAAGCAACAAAGCTCTTATTTCACTCCCTGGTCATCTCTCGCCTCGACTACTGCAACTCCCTTCTTATTGACTTACCTCTACAGAGTCTACCCTTCAATCCATGATGAATGCTGCTGCCAGACTCATCCACCTTACCAATCGCTCCGTGTCTGCTACTCCTCTCTGTCAATCCCTCCACTGGCTTCCGCTCACCCAACAAATAAAATTCAAAATACTAACAACAACTTACAAAGCCATCCACAACTTAGCCCCCCCAGCTACATCACTAGCCTTGTCTCAAAATACTAACCTAATTGTTCTCTAAGATCCTCTCAAGACCTCCTGCTCTCTAGCTCCCTCCTCACCTCCTCCCATGCTCGCTTCCAGGACTTTTCCAGAGCCTCTCCAATCCTATGGAACTTCTTACCCCAATCTGTCTGATTATCTCCTACTCTATTAGCTTTTAGACAATCCCTAAAAATCATCCTCTTCACCCACACCTAATAACTGTATTTTAATTTTCTCCATCAGCTCATCCCCCACAGTTATTGCCTTTTGTTTCACTTGACCCTCCCTTCTAGATTGTAAGTTCTAACAAGCAGGGTCCTCTGATTCCTCCTGTATTGATTCGTATTGTAACTGTACTGTCTGCCCTCATATTGTAAAGCACTGCGCAAACTGTTGGCGCTATATAAATCCTGTACAATAAAAATAAAAACAAACATATAATAGGGTTTTCTCAAATTTGACTGCAAAAGTGGCAATACTCTTTAAAATTCTCATTGGTAGTACATCATATGCGCAGAAAGCACATCCAATAAGAGAGTGAGCTTTGTGGATTCTTTATAGGATTAATAAAGTGCCCTGAAAAAGTATTCATACCCCTTGAAATTTTCCACATTTTGTCATGTTGCAACCAAAAACATAATTTTTTTTTTCCGGGATTTTATGAGATAGACCAACACAATGTGGCACATAATTGTGAAGTGGAAGGAAAATGATAATATGTGAAAAGTCTGGCGTGCATTTGTATTCAGCCCCCCTGAGTCAATACTTTGTAGAACCACCTTTCACTGCAATTACAACTGCAAGTCTTTTTGGGTATGTTTATACCATCTGCCCATCTAGAGAGTGACAGTTTTGCCCATTGTTCTTTGCAAAATAGCTCAAGCTCTGTCAGTTTGGATAGAGAGCTGTGAACAGCAGTTTTCAAGTCTTGCCACAGATTCTCAATTGGATTTAGGTCTGGACTGTGACTGGGCCAGTCTAACACATGAATATGCTTTGATCTAAACCATTCCATTGCAGCCTTTATTGTATGTTTAGGGTCGTTGTCCTGCTGGAAGACGAACCTCTGCCCCAGTCTCAAGTCTTTTGCAGACTCTAACAGGTTTTCTTCTAAGATTACCCTGTACTTGGCTCCATCCATCTTCCCATTAACTCATTAACTTCAGGGTGATGTGCAGTGTTAGTTTTCTGCCACATATAGCGTTTTGCTTTTATGCCAAAAAGTTCAATTTTGGTCTCATCTGACCAGAGCACCTTCTTCCACATATTTGCTGTGTCCCCCACATGGCTTCTTGCAAACTGCAAATGGACTTCTTATGGCTTTCTTTGAACACTTGCTTTCTTCTTGCCACTTTTCCAATAGGCCCCATTCACACCTGAGCGTAGCGTTTTCTGGCAGAAAGTCGCGATTTAGCCGAAATGTTTAAAGCATTTTTGCCGCGATTTTGTACAGGTCAAAAGGTCACCAATGTAAAAAGCAGAAAAACACCCAAATCTGGCAAAAAAAAAGTTCCAGAACTTGTTTGAGCTTCAGGCATTTTGGAGCTTCTGGCTTCAGGCGTTTTGGAGTGGAGATGTGAACCATCTCCATAGAGAATCGTTAATTTTTTTTCCCCGCCAGCATTTTGTAGCTTCAGGCTTCAAGCTACAATAGGCTCAGGTGTGAATGGGGCCTAAAGGCCAGATTTGTGAAGTGCACGACTAATATTTGTCCTGTGGACAGATTCTCCCACCTGAGCTGTGGATCTCTGCAGCTCCTCCAGAGTTACTGTGGGCCTTGTGGTTGCTTCTCTGATTAATGCTTGCCCAGCCTGTCAGTTCAGGTGGAGGCCATGTCTTGGTAGGTTTGTAGTTGTGCCATACTCTTTCCATTTTTGGATGATGGATTAAACAGTGCTTCGTAAGATGTTCAAAGCTTGGGATATTTTTTTATAACCTAACCCTGCTTTAATCTTCTCAACAACTTTATCCCTGACCTGTCTGGTGTGTTCCTTGGCCTTCATGATGCTGTTTGTTCACTAAAGTTCTCTAACAAACCTCTGAGGGCTTCACAGAACAGCTGTATTTATACTGAGATTAAATTACACACAGGTGGACTCTTTTTACTAATTAGGTGACTTCTGAAGGCAATTGGTTCCACTAGATTTTAGTTAGGGATACCAGAGTAAAGGGGGCTGAATACACATGCATACCACAGTTTTCACATATTTATGTAACGGTACCCCCTTGGGGTCGCTGAGTGTAGTAGTTCCACCAGTCACCCTGCTCAGCCAGGCATTCACCTCTAGTCACTTGTTACCAGAAAATGAATAGTCAGCTTGTTTTTGTTGTTTTTATTGAGGAGATTTAACTTGGATGGGGAAAGGGAAATGAGATGCCCAGATAATTGGTCTTGTTAAATTGAACAAATGATTTTGTATCTATATTGGCAGCCTCTAAAGCTCCTTACTCCTCCAGCACATCACTTGAGTCAACTCCACTTTCCCTACTGTGCAATCCTAGATTCCTGTCACAGTTAGCACATGGCTAGCCCTCACTCTGAATAAGTCCCAACTGTTCAATATTGGTCATTTGCTGGCAGGGGTCTGCAGTTACCTTTGGTGTAGCAACCAATAGCGATGAATAAGGACTTTTGTGCTAACTGAATCTTGGTGAACTACTGATCCCAGAAAGTCCTGTGCAAGTCCTGCCAACCCTCCTGGCTGCAGCAACTTGACTCTAACACCAGCGACATCACAGTCTCTCCCTCTGGCTTTACATTCACTCCTTGGCATGTCTCTCCCAGATCTTCTCACTGTGCCTGTCACTCACCGATCCAAATGGATCCCTCCTAGTGACTTGCCCGGCAATGCTCCCCGCTGTCCTCATCCTGCTCCTGTTCAGGACACCCCAAGATAGCGTTGTATGAAGTGGTTCCTTCCCAGCTCCCGAGCTCCAGGTCCAAGGTCACCCCCCTCCCACAAAGGGGACTTCCTCCAAGGCCACGACAGGCTAACACTCCATCACTAGTTCTTCCACCCGAACAACTTCCCCCACAGCAGGCTGACCATGAGTCTATATAGAAGGCCTGCCCCCTGCCAATCCTAGTTGGGGATTGGTCAGGGCTCCCAGATACACTCCATGCCACTCCAATCCTCTGCTCTGCTTCTTTTCCAGAACCTTCCAGAAACAGAGGAGGCGCCAGAGAGATGAAGTGCATGTCAGTCACCTGCTGCTACTCTCAAAACCACTCCCAGCCCCCAGATCAAAACAAACAGGCCTAGCTCACAGCTAGGCCTGCCTAAATTTACCTGCACTGACTGTAAAAAAAAAAAAAAAAAAAACACCACAACTACCTCTAGCACATCCTACCTGGGTTAGAGGGGGCTACATTTACTTGTAAAAAAATTTGAAACCATTTATCATTTTACTTCCACTTCATAATTATGTGCCATTTTATGTTGGTCTATCTCATAAAATCCCAATAAAATACATTTACATTTTTGGTTGTAACGTGACAAAATGTATAAACTTTCATGGGGTTTGAATCAGTGGTGTCCTGTTCATAGGGGATGCATGGGCGCTTCATTTGCAGGCTTTTGACCTGCTTTGCGGCGCATTCCAAAGCGCCGATAAGCTTCCGCCCATAGTATTACTACGGGCGGGAGCTTTGTTCTTCTAGTTAACTGGTCACTTCCGGTTTCCATATGCTATTGGTGAACCAGAAGTGACACCGGCAGCTCCGTGGAACGCATGGCCCCAGCAGAGCTGCCTATAGGGTAAGTAAGTGAGGCTGCATTTGATGGGGCACAGTGAGGCTGCATATGATGGGGCACAGTGAGGCTGCATATGATGGGGCACAGTGAGGCTGTATTTGATGGGGCACAGTGAGGCTGCATATGATAGGGCACAATGAGGCTAAATTTGATGGGGCACAGTAAGGCTGCATTTGATGGGGCACAGTGAGGCTGCATTTGGTAGGGCACAGTGAGGCTGCATATGGTGGGCACAGTGGCTGCATTTGATGCTGCACAGTTGCTGCATTTGATGGGGTACAGTGGCTGCATAAGATGGGCACAGTGGCTGCATAAGATGGGCACAGTAGCTGTATTTGATGGGGCACAGTGACAGCATTTGATGGCACAGTGGCAGCATTTGATGGCACAGTGGGAGCTTTTAATATGGCACAGTGGCTGCGTTTGATGGGCACAATGGCTGCGTTTGGGCACAGTGGCTGTGTTTGATAGGCACAGTGGCGGCAATTGATGGGCACAGTGGCTGCGTTTGATGGCACAGTGGCTGTGTTTGATGGTACAGTGGCAGCAATTGATGGGCACAGTGGCTGCGTTTGATGGCACAGTGGCTGCATTTGATGGTACAGTGGCGGCCATTGATGGGTACAGTGGCTGCGTTTGATGGGCACAGTTGCTGCATTTGATGGGCACAGTGGCTGCGTTTGATGGCACAGTGGCTGCCATTGATGGTACAGTGAGGCTGCAATTGATGTTTTTTTTTTCAGATTTTTTCAGTTTGTTTGCGCCCCCCCAAATAATTTTGAGCACCAGCCGCCACTGGTATGAATACTTTTTCAAGGCACTGTATGGGTGAATCATTGATGATGATTAATTTACCATCTCCAGGCACCAACTGTCCAAAACAGATTGAGACTACAATTAATCTATATCCAGATCAGTAAAAAAAACGTGATGTTTTTTAGTCCTGTGTGCAAGAGGCCAAACTGGATGTAGTCTATGGAACTATACACACAACTGTATGAAGATGAATAATAAAGCAATGAGTACAGAGCTGTAAAACAAAAATAGAAAATTTTATGTTTGAGTGCAATAATTTACACGCGTACGTGTGTTTACGTGCTTATACGCATGTAAGTGTGTATATATGCATATTAAAATAAAGAAGATGCTGTACTTACCTGCTCTGTGCAATGGTTGCTTACCTCTTCTGGCGCTCTCCACTCTTCCTTTCCTGCCAGTGCCCCCTTAGAGAGCCCAGTGCTATGAGGGCAACTGTGTGATTGAGCTTTCAAGTCGGGCTGTCTACGTCCCACGACACACACAGCACTGCTTGGCTACGACCCCGCTCCCTCCTCCCAGGATTTGACTGACAGTAGCAGAAGCCTATGGTTCTCGCTGCTCTCAGTGTCTCCTGTGAGACCAGGAAGAGAGAACAGCATTGCTGCAGATGGGACAGCGCTGGTGGATTATTCAGGTAAATGTTTAGGAACAGGGGGTAGCAAGTAGTATCAAGTTTTTTACCTTAAAAAAAAAAAAGCTTTTTTTTTTTAAACCTTTGAACCACTATAAGCCTTACAGCCTTAGAAGTAGCAACATACACTAAATGCAATTAGTCATAAAACAGGAAACAAGCTGAAACAATCTTACTTCCTGCTGTTTCTACCAAACTAAGAGAATAAACACCTTTGCACAAGCAAATATGTTTTTCAAGAAGTACATTTCCTATATCTTTATAATATTTTAAGAAACGTATCCTATTTGCCCCTCTGCACTGACGTAACCCAGCCCATATCCCCCCTCCACAGATCCTTTAGGATACCTCAATAAATATCTCTAGTTCATAGTATTACCTTACAAATTAGGAGTATGTACTGCAAGGTAACATTTCAATGAGAAGTAACACCAAGTCCTACGGGACACCAAGGGAGCCCCCAAAATGTGGACAACTGCAGCAAGAAGATACTTTTTTTTTTAGATTGTGCGACGGACTGCCCCATTATATACTATAATGCAGTGTTTGGCCTATAAAGTGGCATAATATCTAAAAAGAGATCTGTATACTGCAGGGCCCCTGTGTTTAGGGAGCTCTAAGCCTAGTACACACTATTGTTTTTTTAGTTCAACCCAGCAGGGGTTGTACAGCCAAGCTGTACAGTACAGTGATCTCCCCTGCTGTGCTATTGTGTTATGACAGGGGGGCGGCTCTGTCACTCCGGTCAGCGCTTTCAGCCATTGGCTGGCTTCCGTCAACTGGCTGCAGTACACATAAGTCGAATGTCTATAGACATTCAATAGAAACTGGCCGATGCCACCCGACATTCAGCCCATGTGTACTATTTTCTAGGCATGGACAAAGATCCTTTTTTCCCTGGGGGATTATGCGGTTTGGGCACCCAGAGGAGAAAAATTAGATTTTGTGCTAACAATGGGAGAGACTTATGCCTTGAACTTACTGTGTACACAGTAACATATGGCAAAGCCTTGTACCCATAAAAAAATGCTTTAATTACTGTGTCATAGGTGAGAGTCTAACCGACATGTATGTACCTCTGGAGGGGGCAGAGCTCCACTGGTGACAGCAAGATTCCATAAACTGCAAGCAACTTTTAATAGAAATAAGAGTGGCCAAACCATCACCACACTGTTTTAGAGATGTGCTCCTAGTGGTGATCAGTCTTTTAAACACTGTCCCAGCTTCATCTGCTGCCTGACTCAATGCTGCTGGTCTGGGAAACAGTTCAGCAAGGTGGGTCACAGAGCCCAGATTTCTCTCCCCTGGTGAGTTTGATGATCAGCAATCATCAGGGCGTCTCTGATGGGTCTGCCTGTTTCCACCCAGCAAAGAGCCCACTTGTGGCTCTCCTCTATCCATGGTTTTCACCAGAGTTTTTTTCCTTCTCAGCCCTCTTCCTGGCTTTGGACTCCATGGGGGAAACAGGGGGGTTCAACTTACAGCCACACTTCCTCTTTCCTCTCTCCCCATGGGTTGTGTGGGCAGGGCTCAAGTGGCCAACTAGAGTCTTCCCTCTTCCTTCTGATGGTTCTTGAGCTGTGCTGCTCCCACCTTAAAGAGGCCACCAGCCAGCTAGGCTCTGCTACACATGTGCCATGTACAGACACAAGGGTTTTACCCCAATATCCCCCCCCCCCAACATCTACTCCCCTGGCTATAGGCACACATTCAACAATCCTGTATGCTCCTATGTTGTTAGTACCAATCAGCACTTAGCAATGCCTACTCCTAATTCTTTCTGAATGTTTATTTTAAATCAGCAAAATACATTCATCAAAACTGGGTATCAAAGTCTTACAGTTTGTTTCACATGAAAGCAGCCACAACCAGTAAAAAAGCCTGTCCCCTGCCAGCATGCTATAGAGAAGAACCCTTCTCTCTATGTGGGTGCAGGTCCATATCAGAACTGGAGCTCTCCAATTAGTAGGAAGCATGAGCATCTCTGATTGGGGAGCAATAGCTCTCACTCAGCACAGGGTTTGTTGAACCTTTGCAGAAAATCTACTGCTTCTACACAGGTTGCAAGGGTGCTTCTTTATAGCATGCTGGCAGGAATTAGGCTTTTCTGCTCAGGCTGTGGCTGCTTTCAAAAGAAAAAAAACTATGAAGTGAACATCTTTTTTGTTGTACCTGGAATATATTTAGCTGATTTAAACTGAAAGTTCAGTGCAGCATTAAAGTAGTTCTAAAGGCTTAAGAATTTTTAGCTTAATGCACTCTCGGCATTAAGGTAAAAACCCTTCTGTGCTGCAGGATCCCCCCAGCCCCGCTTATACATATCTGAGCCGGATCTTAATCCAGCAATTTACACAAGAGCAGAGGTTCTCTCAGCTCTCTCCCTGCTTATTGACTCAGTTACAGCAGCAGGAATCATTGGCTCCTGCTGCTGTCAATCACAGCCAGTGTGGAGGGAGCAGGGGGCAGGCCTGAACTGTGCTCTGTGTGTCTTATGGACACACAGAGCGGGGCTCAGGAGTGAGCATGCACAAGTGCCCCCATAGTAAGTGGCTTGCTATGGGGGCACTCAAAAGGGGAGAGGAGCTGAGAGCCCCGCTTGGGGACTCGAGAAGAGGAGGATCGGGCTGCTCTGGGCAAAACCATTGCCCAGAGCAGGGAAGTATAACATATTTGTTATTTTAAAGCAAAAAACATTTTAACATTTACAATCACTTTAAACGCTTTATAAATTTAGGTCCTGTTCACATCTGTGTGCTTTTGCATTATGCAGTTTTATTAGTGCGTTTTTTGTCACATGTCCATTTTTCCCAGAAAAAAACGCATGCAAAACGCACTATGGGTTGCATTAAAATTCAACACAAAACACATAAAAAACGCAATAAAAACATGATATGCATTTTCAAAAAGTGTATATCGCATTTTACAATGCACAGATGTGAATGGGCCGTAAATCTTCATTTGTTGAGCTTGTGGAGATACAAGTTTACTTTTATAATGGTGTGATATGCTAACGAACAATGACTATACTATTCTAAATATGTCACAAGACTGCTTACTAAAGGGATTTTCCATACTGACTAAAGTTATTCTCATTCGCCCCCTTGCTAAGGCTGCTGCCCTAGGCACTTGAAGAGAACATATAAAAGCAGAAATTGACAGGTCACACAGCTATAACATAGCTATGACATTGTTCCCTTTAAATCAACATGTTTTATGCTTAATAAGTGATTAGTTAAATAGATCAGGCAGTTAGAAAATAAGTACAATGATCATGTAATAGAAGCAGATTGTTAGCTTCTTAACCTTTATTTTCTTTGAAAGTAGATGGAAACCCTAACTGAATGACATTTAAGTGTCTGTTTATCAGCAGTGGTAATTTACCGCTGCTCAGATCGCTGGCATTCTCAGAGGAACACAAGTTGTCTGAGTGCTGGTTTATGAAAGCATGTTCTTCTCTTCTCATACTAAGAAGAGAAGAGATGTACGAATGCTTTCAGCTGCCGAGATCTTAGGAGAAGGCAGCCTGTAACCCTGAAAGCTACACCATATTGCCAAAAGTATTGTGACCCCTGCCTTTGCACACACATGAACTTTAATGGCATCCCAGTCTTGGTCCGTAGGGTTCAATATTGAGTTGGCCCACCCTTTTGCAGCTATAACAGCTTCAACTCTTCTGGTAAGGCTGACCACAAGGGTTAGGAGTGTGTCTATATGGGAATGTTTGAGCATTCTTCAGAAGCGCATATGTGAGGTCAGGCACTGATGTAGACGAGAAGACCTGGCAAACAGTCTCCACTCTAATTCATCCCAAAGGTGTTCTATGGGGTTGAGGTCAGGACTCTGTTCAGGACAGTCAAGTTCCTCCACCCCAAACTCACTCATCCATGTCTTTATGGACCTTGCTTTGTGCACCGGTGCGCAGTCATGTTGGAACAGGAAGCGGCTATCCCCAAACTGTTCCCACAAAGTTGGGAGCATGAAATTGTTCAAAATGTCTTGGTATGCTGACACCATAAGAGTTCCCTTCACTGGAACTAAGGGGCCAAGCCCAACCCCTGAAAAACAGCCCCACACCATAATCCCCCCTCCACCAAATGATTTGGACCAGTGCACAAAGCAAGGTCCATAAAGACATGGATGATCGAGTTTGGGGTGGAGGAACTTGACAGGCCTGCACCTCAACCCGATTGAACACCTTTGGGATGCCAACATTGCCAACATCAATGCCTAACCTCACAAATGCGCTTCTGGAAGAATGGTCAAACATTCCCATAAACACACTCCTAAACCTTGTGAACAGCCTTTCCAGAAGAGTTGAAGCTGTTATAGCCGCAAAAGGTTGGGCCAACTCAATATTAAACCCTACGGACTAATGCTGCGTACACACGGTCAGAATTTCAGACAACAAATGTTCGATGTGAGCTTGTATGTAGGCTCCATCGGACATTTGCTGTGGGAATTTCCGACAACAAAAATTTGAGAGCTGGATCTCAAATTTTCCAACAACAAAATCCGTTCTCGTAAATTCCGAGCGTGTGTAGACAATTTCGACACACAAAATTCCACGCATGTTCTGAATCAAGTACGAGACGGAAGCGCTCGGTCTGGTAAAACTAGCGTTCGTAATGGAGATAGTACATTCGTCACACTGCAAATTTTTAAATCTTTTAATGCAGCTCGTTCTCGAATAATGAAGTTGTTTTGCTGCTCATATTCACACAGATTTCTGACAAACTGATTTCTTTATTATTTCTCGTGATCTCCTGAATAAACTTTATTTTATTTTACGTCAGATCTCCAGAGTAATGTTTAGAATATTTTTTTATAGTGATTGACTTTTTTTTTCAAGATCTCCTGATTTTTTTTTATTTTTTTTTCTAGTGATCTCCATAATATTTTTTCTCATTTTGTGTGTTAAGTTACCACAACACCATTATTATCTTGTATTTTTTAACCTCAAGGAGGTTGGTTGGTGTTGGTTTCCCTTGGTAATTTGGCATTGTATTTTTGAAATGTACCTGCCTACTCACAAACAAATTGTCCTTTTTGAAGTAAAACACACACAGCCAAGTATTTGTCAAAATAAAATAGAAATTTATTAGGGGTCATAACAAAATAAAGAGGAAGGCAACGCTGGATAAACTGTTGAAATTGGCGAAGCCTTTGTACCCCAGGGCACACATCAATTATGTGACAGATAAAATTGGTAGTCTGATGAGTCCATCTAATAGGGAGCACAATCTGGTCCAGGACTCTGAGAGATCAGGAACAGCAGCAGATGACATATATGTCCCGAGGCTGTGGTCATACAACAGCCTGCATATTTTGTCAGACCGGACTGAACCCAGGCCATCACACTCTTTTCTTCCTTCCACGCTTGCTTCCAGGCTGTGGCTGTGCTGTTGGAGTTGTGGCAGAAGGTGGAGGAGGAGTATGGTCCAACTCAAAATACATGACTTTTTTTTGTGAGTTCGAACCTCACCCCCTTATTTAGGACCAGAAATATGAGCTGCTCACTGATGAGGCATTGGCCCACCTCCATTTCCTGCATCTTACTGGCAGTCATATAGCAAAGGCCTCTTGAACATAGGGGGTTGTTATGAGGACCACAGTAGCCTGCCGAATCAAACCAAGCGCTGACTCCTCCACATTCCTCCCCTTCCTGGGCATTTTTGTTGGAAGGCGGAGGGGAGGAACCTGCGATTCGGTCGGGCTACTAGGCCTGGTCACCTCCTGGCTGCCACTTTCCCTGGCCACCTCCTGGCTGCCACTTTCCACAGCCTCCTCCTGGCTGAGACTTTCCTGTGTATGAAAATGGGACATAGTTTTAGTTTATTGTTCATCAATCACACACAATTTTGATAAATATGTTGAACAATGCTATACCTGACTCAAGCTGGGCTCCTCCACATTTTTTTCCTGGGTGGAATGTGACGAACACAAACGGAAGGCCAACCACGTTGTCTTCCGCAGGTGGCAAGCCCAAGCCACCATTCTGGAGCCATCTGGAAAACTCCATCTGGGCGATGACTCCACCATCCGGCCATTTTTCCCCACATCCACATACAGGAACTCGTATGTCGCCGACACCACCGCCAACATCACAATACTATTAAACCCCTTGTAATTATAATAGTATGACCCCGAGTTGAGGGGTGGGACGATGTGGACATGTTTCCCATCAATTGCCCCTCCGCAGTTGGGAAAATCCCACTGCTGGGCAAAGTGAGATGCCACAGTCTGCCATTCCTGTGGGTTTGAAGGAAACTGTGGAGTCAAACAAGAAAAAAAAAAATATTACGTTTGCACATAACATTGCAAGCAGATTAGACACAAACTACTTGGCCAACATCAGTATAACATTTATTTTAAGGAGTATTTAAAGACTAAAGTATAAGGTCCAATTATCAGATTCCTCGCCCCCTCTGATGGCCCATTGTAAACATTTTGGGGGGGGGGGGGGTATGTTTTGGACAGGTATTAAGTTTCATAATACAAAATATAAATACATACTGTACAAATTGAAGAACATTTATACATTCTGCAATTACCTATCAAGATAATAGTAGAGCAAAACTTTAAACAGTACCATTTGAATGTACTCAGGCAGGCCCTTGCACTACATGCTGAATTCATCCATAAATATGAACACAAAAGAGGTAGGTATAGTGTGTATGTATTTGGCAAAGTCAGCAGATAGAGGATTGTTATCTGTTGACTTAGCGGTTGGGGTAAGGGAGGGTTCCAAATGAGTTTGGACCCCAAAAAAAAGCCTCTTGCACACTGCCTGAATTTAAGGACACAAATAACATTTAGGGTAAAGCACTACTGTGGAGCTGACAAAATACATTGTTAAGTGACTAGGCTAGGTGTGTATGGGCCCAGGATAGCATGCTGGGGAGGTTAGTGAAGCCAAATATGCATGAAGGATAAAAAAAGAGCATTAAAAGCTTCCAGCATGCATAAGGACAAAGAGGACATTCACAGCATATTACAATTATGGTAATTAGGGAATGATGAAAGAAATACAATACATTAGCAAACATTAAATACATAGAATGTGATGTTAAAGGCGAAAACTTACCTTAATATAAACCTCAGAAACGAGCGGACAAGAACGCACTGAAAAATAGAAGCGAACTATAATAGAACGCACTGAAAAACAGATACAAACCGAACTAAAAAGCACGAGGCTGAAAAGCACAAATCATCTCTCACCAAACTTCTACTAACACGAGATAAACACAAGATTAGCAGAAGGAGCCCAAAGGGTGGCGCACTTGGTATTGAGCTTCCCTTTTATAGTGCCGTCGTACGTGTTGTACGTCAGCGCGTTCTTGCCGATCGGAATTTCCGACAATATTTGTGCGACCGTGTGCATGCAAGACATGTTTGAGCCAACATCCGTCAGAAATAAATCCACAGTTTTGTTGTCGGAATGTCTGATCGTGTGTACACGGCATAAGACTGGGATGTCATTAAAGTTCATGTGTCTGCAAAGGCAGGGGTCCCACAACTTTTGGCACTATAGTGTATGTTGAGATTACAGTTAGAAGTTGAGTGAATGTAAACTGAATGTAAAGCACACAAAATAACACAAAAATAATAAAGTAAAAGTTCCCAAAACAGAATATACTGACACCTTATGAACGTTAAACATTAGTTTTGTTAATTACTTGATGTCCTGGGAAATTTTGCCATTTTTCACATATGATGTAAAAATCAACATTTTTTTTGTTAGAAAATTATTTAGGACCCCCCAAACAAAATATTGGTTGTTGCAATTTTTTATAATATGCAACTTTTTGATAAAATATAAAAGACTATGTTATGCTGAGTAAATAAATACCAAAAAGATCAAGATTTTAAATTTTGCATGCCTGTGAAATGGCGACAAATTATGGTACCTAAAATTATCTATAGGTGATGTTTTAAAAACCTTTACAGGTTACCAGTTTAGAGCTAAACATGGGGGCTGGCACTAGAATTATTGCTCTCACATGTGCGGTGTGGTTGCAGTGTGCATGCTGGACCTACATGCAGGTTTGCATTTGCACATGAGCATAGGGAGACAGGGGTGCTTTAAATTATTATTATTTTGCTAATCTGCATCAAAAACGCATGCACAGCTGGGGGAGGAGGATCTGACCGGGATGGACGTGCAGTGATTTTACTCCACTAGCCCAGGCAATCAGCTGCAGCAAATTCTAATGATTCCCTAAACCTCCCCAGTCCTCCCAAACAACGCACGGCTGAACAACAAACCCTTGAGCCAGCTGTTTTTTCCTTTTGCTCTTACCTTCTCTTATCCCCCGGTGTAAAGCATAAGGAGTGCGCTACGGTTCGGGGTAAATCCCCGGCGTGCTGGAGAGATTATCGGAGTTTCTTCTACTACAAGTTACCGCAGCGTGCAAGGAGGACGAGAGCGAGTGTCTGCGGAGGGAGAAAGCGGTGAGAGTGAGCGGCTAGATCCGAACCTCACCGGGAAAACACGAGCTGAACCGAGTCCCGCCGAGCCCTTCCGAATTGAGCTCCACCGCGCACAGTTGAACGCTCGGCGAGAGGGATCTCTCGGACCGGGCGGTGAAAGAGTTGGTGTGTGTAGGAAAGAGAGCGGCAGCAGGAGAGGAGACAGAAAGAAAAGAAGGGAGGAAGGAAAAAAGAAAGAAAGAAACAATTTCCACGGAGAACATATGTGAAGCTGTAAAGTAACCAACTTAGTCCTGGAAGAATTTATTTTTTTTTTTTTTACACATAACAGCTGTGAGGAGTAGTTTCTTTCCGGATACATACAAAGTATCCCACTAAAGCCTCCAAGAAGCCGAGTAAGGACAAGGTAAAAAGTGCCTTATTTTCAAAATATCTGATCTGATGAACATTCCATGACTTGGTTCTGTTAAATGTGGTAAAGAAATAATATATGTGTTGAAACAGACTTTGGAAGAGACCGTGTATATAGTGTTATAGGGGTTGTAAAATTGGGATATAGGTGAGAGCTATATTCCTTTATAGCTGTATATAATTATCCTAAATATAATATGCCTCCTGAAAGCACGCATACCCAGAAAACAAAAAGGGGATCATCGGGGGGGTCAACTAAATATCCCCCTAAACCTGCATCGGCACAAAAGCCAGATATTAAAGGCTTTTTTCAACAGCCACAGGATCAACAAAATAGCTCTGTTTCAACTGAGCTAAATTTTTCATCTCCCGTTAGAGAAACAGAGCATGGAGCAAGTATCAGCCCCAATGAACAAACACAACAGCTTATGATGGATGTAGAGGGAGCAGAAGGAGGCCCCATGTGGAATTTACAGACATATATAAAAGCTCTACCGACCAGGGAAGACATGGATAAGTACATATACAGATTAGAATCTTCCTATAAATCTGAAATACAATCATTAAAATCATCTCTGACTGACACACAAAATAAGATCATGGACATGGACACTAAAATAGCAAATATGGATCAAAAAATGATTTTATTAGAAGAAAAAAGGGCAGAACATGACCGATACTTAAGCTACATAATAAATATTACAGATGATCTCGAAAATAGAAGCAGACGAAACAATATAAGAGTCAGAGGCCTTCCTGAAACTGTGAACGCAGAGAATCTTAAGAAAACTCTTCAAAATATATTTAATTTACTGCTAGAGCGTTCAGGGGAGGAAGAAATAGAGATCGACAGAGTCCATAGAATACAAGGCCCTAAAGTCAATGATTCCGGAAAACCTAGAGATGTGATTTGTAGGATACATTTTTTTCAGGTCAAGGAAAAGATTATGATAGCGGCACGGCGGCACCGGGACTTTGAATATGAGGGTGCGCAAATAATATTTTTGCAGGACTTATCAAAATACATGCTGATAAGAAGAAAAGCAGTGAAACCATTACTGGATATGTTGAGGGAAAGGGAAATCCTATTTAGATGGGGTTTTCCCTTCCAGGTTATTGTACATCAGGGTGGTCAAAGGGTTATTTTTCGGGACATTATTGATCTTCCTGAATTTTCCAGATTTTTGCAACTACCTTTGATCACCCTTCCGGACTGGCCACATTTATATCATGGATTGGACTGGAGACAATATAGAGGAAGATAGAAAAGATAGAATGCATTAGTGTTGGATGGGAGGGGGGTTTCTCTTTTTTTTTTTTTGTTCTATTTGAAGTATTGCGGATATATAAGATATAATTTGTATATTTATGTCCGTAATTAGAGAGAAATAAGGTACATTAATTTATTAGGTTTGGTTGGTGGGGGTTTTTTTTTTTTTCTTTTTTTTTTTTTTTGTTATGGTTTTTGGCACTAAGTGTATAATAGGATATTTTTGTTGAGAAGGTATTATAATAGTAAGGGGTATGTTGCATAATTCACTAGGTTTGATAGGGCTAACATATTTTTTTTTTTTTTTGGGCACTTATGACACACCTGGGCTGATTGGTATTTGATGTGGAGAAGATAAAGGGGGTTGGGTTTTTTTTTTTGTTTTGTTTTTTTTTTTTGCATCACAATTTGGTTTGGTGTTTGCTGGGTTAGGGGTTAAAGGTATAAAAAATGAAAAACTGTTTTTATGTTTGGCACCAAGGGAATGTATGATATAATTGCTACATATACTTGCACATAACACTAGATAGTTTGTTTTGTGGTTGAAGGTCTCAAAATCCAATGGGTGGGGTAGGGGGTTTATTTGTAGGATACATGGGGGTTTTTTTTTTTTTCCTTTTTTTTTTTTTTTTTTTTTGTGGCACTTATGACACACTAGGGTTGATGTGGTATTTGATGTGGAGTGGGTAGAGGGGGCTGGGTTTTTTTTTTTTTTAACACCACAATTTGGTTTGGTGTATGCTGGGTTAGGGGTTAAAGGTATAAAAATGAAAATGTTGTTTTTATGTTCGACACCAAGGGAATGTGTGATATAATCACTACATATACTTGCAAATTTTTTTTTTTTTTCTCTCCTTTTTTCCCGCACTTAAGATATATAGGTTATAACTGTTTGTATGTTATGTCCAAAACAGAAGTGTTTTTTCAACGGATACAAGTATATTTCAAAAATTTTTTTTTTTTAAAGCGTTATAATGTGGTTTGGTGTGTGCTGGGTCAGGGGTTAAAGATGTAAAAAATGAATATGTTGTTTTTATGTTTGGCACCAAGGGAATGCGTGATATAATTACTATATATATTTGTATATATATATTGGACAGTTTAATATATATATATAGGATATAACTGTTTATATGTTATGTCCGAACAGAGGGGTTTTCGTAACGGATATAAGTAATTTTTTATTTATTTATTTTTTTTTTGTCCAATAATTTTATATAATAGTAATATAGCCTGGGCTAGGCACGTTCAATCCGGGGAAGATATCCTCTTATTCCCCAAGTTAGGGAACTTACTTGGTAAGGTTAGACTCAGAGGAGTCAAATAGGTAGTAAGTTGTAAGTTGCTAGGTTTGTGTGGTCTGGTTGAGTAGGGTGAGTGTGTATTAGTTTATTACCCTTTTTTTTTTTTTTTTTCCACTTTTTCTCTCTCTTTTATGGACTCAATTAAAATATGCTCTTATAATGTTAGAGGTTTCAATTCAGCGGCAAAGAGGGCACAGGTTCTCTACTCTTTCCACAGACAAAAAGTGAATGTGATTTTTTTTCAAGAGACCCACTTTCGGGTGGATCATATACCTAAGTTACAAAAGGGATATTATAACGCATGGTATCATGATTCCTTCGCATATTCAAAATCAAGAGGTGCCTCCATAGCGATACATAAGTCATTACCACATCAAGTTTTGGAAGAATGGAGAAACAGAGATGGTAGGGCAATATTTCTTAAACTCCTAATATTTGGTAAGAAATATACATTTATTAATGTATACTTACCTAATCAGGGACAATCTAGAGTAGGAGCACAACTGATCACAGATCTTATGGAAAAAGCGGAAGGGATTACGATAATAGGTGGAGACTTCAATTTCATTCTGGACAAAAATAGGGATACTACAGCAACATCAACAACACAGAAGGCTAAAGATAAAGTAAAATTTAGGGAAATAATGGCTAAACATCATTTGGTCGATATATGGAGGGCGCTTCATCCCCTGGAAAGGGACTATACGCTCCACTCCAGGGTTCATGGTACATATCATAGAATTGATTTCTTTTTGTTAAATCAGCTGGGAGTAGCTGTGACTTCTTCCTCGAAAATTGGCAATGCCATATGGTCAGATCATGCACCAATATTTTTAGTATTAGATGCTCCCAAGGAAAGGAGCCCAAGAGGTACCTGGAAATTAAATGATAACTTGCTATATGATGAGGAATGCGTTTCAGAAATAAAGAGGGAAATAATAAACTTTTCTAAAGATCATATAAATGACACTACTTCCCTGTTGATCCAATGGGAAGCGATGAAATGCGTAGTTCGGGGCCTATTCATAAAGCATGGGGCTAGACTAAAAAAGGTAAAGAGGAATAGAACAACTCACCTCTTGAAGGAGATATCAAAATTGGAAACTCAACACAAGCAAAATCCCCTTAGAGAAATACTATTAGAATTAACAGAAAAGAAAACGGAATTGCAAAATATACTTAATGAACAGACATTACAAATAAGGGATAAAAAACGTACGTTATTTTACCAACAGGGCAATAAACCTGGCAAACTATTGGCAAGAGCTCTGCGTCAGCGAGTTAACACTTCATCTATTGTTAAAATTAAGTCAGAAAATGATGAAATGATATATGACCCAAAAGGAATCTTAAAAACATTCCAGACTTATTACAAGAATTTATACAATTTACCAAATCAATTAGCAGATACAGATGTGCTAAGTTATCAACAAAATATACAACAATATATTAAAGATACAGCATTACCACCATTAGCAATAACAGAAATAGAACAACTTGAACAAGAATTTTCAGAGATAGAAATACAAAAAGTAATCGATTCATTAGTGATAGGGAAAAGTCCAGGCCCGGATGGTTTTACCCCACGGTTTTACAAAACATTTAAAGATGTCTTAATCCCTATTGTTAAGAGAACTTTTAACTCAGTGTCTACCTCTCAACCATTTGTCCCACATAGTCTACAGGCATATATATTTCAGACGATACCTTTATATCCCTCAAGAACCATAATGAATCAAATTCGTAAGGCTATAGGAAGTTATGGGTAAAATTGGAGGAAGTCACAGACGTAAAACTGAAATCATTACCTTGGATTAAGAAGGAATGTAGACCCCGAGAGGGGGATATGCCCTCCTTGGTCGTGTCAACTTTGAAAGCATGGGACGATTTGATAAGGAGGGGGATAGGATCTACATTGAGAGGCCCAATGACCCCCCTCTTTAGCAACCCGGAATTCCCACTTGCATTTAAAACCAAGACCTTTCTGAATTGGCAGAGGAGGGATGATACGAGGATTGTAGAAATATTAGAAGAGAATAAACTCCCCCCATTGGAGACCCTTGGTGCCGAACATAGCAAGAAATGGTTTCAGTATGGGCAACTTCAGCAATTTATTTCATCTTTGATGAAGGAGTCCATATTGAATAGACCACTTTTAGGGTTAGAAAAAATATTGTTACAGAAACATAGACCCTTGCATAATTTATTCGTTGTGTATAAATACTTAATTTCAGAAAGCAAGGAGGTAGAGTTACAATACATAAAAAAATGGGAGGAAGAACTAGGGAAAACTCTCCCAGAGCTGAATGGGAAAAAGCAATTATAGTAACACATAAACTGTCAATTTCCACTAGGCATCAAGAAAGAAACTATAAAATACTAGCCAGATGGTATATATGCCCAGTGGATATGAACAAAATAAGTTCAGACAACTCAGATAGATGTTGGAGATGTGAAGGAGCAAGAGGTACAATGTCGCATATCTGGTATTTTTGTCCAGAAGTTCAACCATTCTGGGAAAAGGTGTTTAAAAATTATAGGGTTACAACAGGGGCAAAGATACAACCAGATATACCGTATTTATCGGCGTATAACACGCACTTTTTTCCCCTTAAAATCAGGGGAAAGTCGCAGGTGCGTGTTATACGCCGATCCCCGCCGATCCCGAACTGTCACATTTTCAAAATCGCGGACCGCGATTTGAAAATGGCGCCGCCGGAGCCGAAGTACACAGAGCCGGTCCTCGGCTCTTTCCGGCGGCTCTCGTTTACTTTCGGCTCCACTCGTAGTCCCGAGCGGAGCTATCCCAACCTACTCGGATAGCTCCGCTCGGGACTACGAGTGGAGCCGAAAGTAAACGAGAGCCGCCGGAAAGAGCCGAGGACCGGCTCTGTGTACTTCGGCGCCGGCGGCGCCATTTTCAAATCGCGGACCGCGATTTTGAAGCCCTGGAAGCAGGGACAGGGGATCCCAGGCTGCACTGGGGCAAGGCTGCACTGGGGAAGGCTGCACTAACAAGGCTGCACTGGGGAAGGCTGCACTGACAAGGCTGCACTGGGGAAGGCTGCACTGACAAGGCTGCACTGGGGAAGGCTGCACTGACAAGGCTGCACTGGGGAAGGCTGCACTGACAAGGCTGCACTGACAAGGCTGCACTGGGGAAGGCTGCACTGACAAGGCTGCACTGACAAAGCTGCACTGACAAGGCTGCACTGACATGGCTGCACTGGGGAAGGCTGCACTGACAAGGCTGCACTGACATGGCTGCACTGACAAGGCTGCACTGACAAGGCTGCACTGGGGAAGGCTGCACTGACAAGGCTGCACTGACAAGGCTGCACTGGGGAAGGCTGCACTGACAAGGCTGCACTGACAAGGCTGCACTGACATGGCTGCACTGACAAGGCTGCAATGAAGGGCATTTAAATGTAAGTTTTTTTCCCTTCAACTTCCCTCCTAAAAGTTTTTTTTCCTTAAAATTCCCTCCTAAATTGGGGTGCGTGTTATACGCCGATAAATACGGTATATAAGGCGATATTGTCAATGATCCCTGGATCAATAAAAAACATAAAAAAGGGAACCTTGAAATACTATCTTACTGCAGCGCGTACCGTTATAGCTAGAAAGTGGAAAAACAAAATAGCCCCCTCCATAGAGGAGTGGGAATGTGAAATGGAAGCGATGAGATCCTTAGAGGAGAGGATAATACTAGAGAGAGGAAGTTGACTATATACAGGAAGTCTGTGGGAAGAGTGGCTAGAGTCTCGCCGCAGTAGGGGAAAGAAAAATTGGGATATAGATGGAGCAAATATTGTGATGAACAGTTGGAGAAAGTGAGAGAAATTTTTTTATTTTTATTATTTTTTTTTTTTGAGTGGGGATTTGTAGGAGGATTGTTGAGTGTGTGGGTGATTGGTATGGAAGGAGGGTATTAGGATAGTAATGTGTGATAGATTCAGGGGCCGTGCTAAGATAGGTAAATGAATCTATACAGTAATGTATACCGATGGTGCTAATAAAGATCATGGAGTTATATAGAATGATCTGAATATTAAATGTGAACAAGACAATATTCACCCTTTTTGTCTGTAGATGTGTGTATGTGTATATGTTTTATAAAAATTTTTTGTAAAAAGGTTTGATAAATAAAGATAATTAAAAAAAAAAATTATTATTATTTTTTTATTTAAATTTTTCGTTTATACGCTTTTTCATTTTTTTATTCATTCAACCTTATTGCTATCATTAGAGGTGAACAACACTTCTTGTGATAGCTTTGGGCAGTGACAGATACCTTTTTATGGAAAGATCAGGGGTCTATTAGACTTTGCCCTCCAAAGCAGCTGATCAAACAGAGATTTGTTGGATTAGCTGCTTCCCTGGCTGTAATGGCCAGAGAAACACAGTACGGAAACCAAAAGTGACAAAACCCTTGTTTCTTCCACCTTCATTCATCACAAAGGTGATTGAGGACCTATGTGGTAGTGTGACAATACAGATTCACAACTGAGAAGCAGGGACAGAGCAATTTTACCCTTTAACAATATTTTTTTGGCAGAAGCGACAGGAATTTGCAGCGCTCTCCCCTAAAGGGACCGCTGTTTTTCAGGTCCCCTGTTCACAGGAGTGCGGTTCGAGAGCAGGCCTGCTCGAGGGCCCTCATAGCAAGTCTTGCTATTGGAGACACTCAGCAGAGGGGAAGAGCCAGGACCACCAGGGGGGAAGGAAGAGGATCCGAAAAGTATAAGATGTTTGTTTATTTTTTTGTTTTATTTTTTTTTAAAGTAACATTCACACCTAGGTATTTGAAATGCTTTTTTTGTGATTTTTGTGCGTTTTTCGCACAACACACACAGGGCAGCCCATTGATTTCCACGCAACAAATGTGGCAAAGTAGCTCATGGAGCATTTTGCTGTATTCTAGTTTGCAAGTTTTTTACAGATTTTTGATGTGTTGATCACATGTGGCAAAATACACGTTTTCTTCCCTTGTTTGGGGTGTAGTTAACAATTAATGGCACTGTGAGCGATGTGCTTTGTTCGCACATTGCAAGAACATGCATGGTTTTGGGAAAACTGAAATGTGAACAGAGCCTTAATGTGTGGGGATTTCCACAAAGTTTACAAACTTCAGGATCATTCAGAGTAATGGGCGGAAGCTAGAAATAATTGAAATAAAATATGGAAATGAATATGAAGCCAGAAGGCTTTCGCTGTACTGAGACAATCATAAGTGGCCTTGACATTGGCCCTTATGATTGGCTTAATAGGTGACTACTTGCTGGCGGGTTACCTTAGGTGGGTTGGACTAGGATCTGAACAAACCTGAGCTCATTCAAAAATAACTTCCCCTTGTATAGAGTAAAAGAGAGAACAAGTATTTTAAGGACATCCATGTTAGCTCTGTTTAGGGATATAAGTAAAACCCTATTAAAATTATGCAGGCCTCATGCACGTGGAGTGTAGGACTTCCCATGGGATCTTGATATTTTTTCTTTTAAGCCTTCTGAATGCAGCTCAACATTATGCTGTCAGATGCAAGCGGTGGGGATAGGCCCATTTCCTTTAGGTCTCATTCACATGGGTGTACTTCAGTGTACACCTGTTTGAGGGCCATGTTTGCCTACATGGGAATGCACAGGCAGTCATATTCATGTCAATTGTGATGCAGCAGCTGCACAGACACACTGCTCCCAACTTGACATCCGTGCGGGGTCCTGTCCCCAAACGTACGCTGTCGACATTTAGGGACGCGCACCTGCAGCCACATGGATGCAAAAATGGCAACAGGGGCTGTGCCCATGCACTTTCTGCATCCTAACTGACATGAATAGGACGGCCCGATTAACCCGGGACATTCACAGAAATCAGACTGGTGTCTGAGCCTGTCCTGGGCAGAATCCCGAAAACTAGGCTTTGTCCTGGGCAGGGGTGGACTAGGCCAGGGGTCTGATCCCCCTTAAAAAAAGCAGCTTGTGGTGTGAGCAGGATCTGATGGTTTGCAAAGGTGTTATCCTGGGCCGCCCACCTAGTAAGCTGGGTGGGCTTGCAGTTGGGACTGGCGATGGAGGAATGTAATAGAAAACTTTAGTCAGCTACTGGCTGAGGAGGTAGCAGGAGAAGGGCTGCACTGTGTCCTAGCCTCTTTCTTTCTCTCTTTCTCCCTCCTTCTTTCATTATCTCTCTCCATCCTTCTTTCTTTCTTTCTCTCTCTCTCCCTCCATGCCGCTTTCTCTCTCCCTCCATCCCTCTTTCTTTCTCTCTCTCTCCCTCCCTCACTCTTTCTTATCTCTCCCCCTCCATCCCTCTTCTAACTCGCTCCATCCCTCTAACTTTCTTTCTCTCTCTCTCCCTCCCTCCCTCACTCTTTCTTCATCTCTCTCTCCCTCCATCCCTCTTTCTTCTCCCTCCATCCCTTTCTTTCTTTCTTTCTTCTTTCTTTCTTTCTTCTTTCTTTCTTTCTTTCTTTCTTTCTTTCTTTCTTTCTTTCTTTCTTTCTTTCTTTCTTTCTTTCTCTTTCATTCTCCCTCCATCCTCTATTTTTCTTTCTCCCTCTTCCTTTTTTCTCTCTCCCTCCATCCCTCTTTCTCTTTCCCTCCATCCCTCTATTTTCTTTCTCTCTCCCTCTCTCTTTATATCTTTCTTCATCCCTCTTTCTCTCTCCCTCCATCCCTCTTTCTTTCTCTCACCCTCCATCCCTCTTTCCCTCCATCCCTCTATTTTTTTTCTCTCTCTCTCCATCCCTCTTTCCCTCCATCCCTCCATTCCTCTTTCTCTCTCCCTCCATTCCTCTTTCTTTCTCTCTCTCTCCATTCCTCTTTCTTTCTTTCTTCTCTCTCTCTCTCTCTCTCTCTCTCTCCATTCCTCTTTCTCTCCCTCCATCCCTCTTTCTTTCTCTCTCCCTCCATCCCTCTTTCTTTCTCTTTCTCTCTCCATTCCTCTTTCTTTCTCTCTCCCTCCATTCCTCTCTCTCTCTCTCTCTTTCTCCATCCCTCAACCCCTCTTTCTTTCTCTCTATCTCCCTCTATTCGTCTTTCTTTCCCTCTCCCTCCATTCATCTTTCTTTCTCTCTCCCTCCCTCTTCTTTCTCTCTCCCTCCATTCCTCTTTCTCTCTCTCCCTCTATACATCTTTCTTTGTCTCTCCCTCCATCCCTCTTTCTTTCTCTCTCTCTCCCTCCATCCCTCTTTCTTTCTCTCTCTCTCTCCCTCCATTCCTCTTTCTTTCTCTATCCCTCTTTCTTTCTCTCTCTCTCCATGCCTCTTCTTTCTCTCTCCCTCTTTTTTCTTTCTCTCTCCCTTCATCCTTCTTTCTTTCTCTCTCCTTCATCCTCTTTCTTTCTCTCTCCTCTTTCTTCTCTCTCTCTCCCTCCATTCCTCTTTCTTTCTCTCTCCCTCTTTCTTTCTCTCTCTCTGTCTCCATTCCTCTTTCTATCCCTCTCCCTCCATTCCTCTTTCTCTCTCTCTCCCTCCATCCCTCTTTCTTTCGCTCTCCCTCTTTCTTTCTCTCTCTCTCTCCATTCCTCTTTCTCTCTCTCTCCCTCCATCCCTCTTTCTTTCTCTCTCCCTCCATTCCTCTTTCTTTCTTTCTCTCTCCCTCCAGTCCTCTTTCTTCCTCTCTCTCTCCTCCCTCCATTCCTCTTTCTTTCTCTCTCTCTCTCCCTCCATTCCTCTTTCTTTCTCTCTCTATCCCTCCATTCCTCTTTCTTTCTCTCTCCCTCCCTCCCTCTTTCTTTCTTTCTCCCTTCATCCTTCTTTCTTTCTCTCTCCCTTCATCCCTCTTTCTTTCTCTCTCCCTCTTTCTCTCTCTCTCCCTCCATCCCTCTTTCTTTCTCTCTCCCTCCATCCCTCGTTCTTCCTCTCTCTCTCTCTCTCTCTCTCTCTCTCTCTCTCTCTCTCTCTCTCTCCATTCCTCTTTCTTTCTCTCTCCCTCTTTCTTTCTCTCTCCCTCCATCCCTCTTTCTTTCTCTCTCTCCCTCCACCCCCCCCTCTCTCTCTCTCCCTCCACCCCTCTTTCTTTCTCTCTATCTACCTCTATTCCTCTTTCTTTCCCTCTCCCTCCATTCATCTTTCTTTCTCTCTCCTCCCTCTTTCTTTCTCTCTCCCTCCATTCCTCTTTCTCTCTCTCCCTCCATACATCTTTCTTTCTCTCTCCCTCCATCCCTTTTTCTTTCTCTCTCTCTCCCTCCATCCCTCTTTCTTTCTCTCTCTCTCTCCCTCCATTCCTCTTTCTTCTCTCTCCCTCTTTCTTTCTCTCTCTCCATTCCTCTTTCTTTCTCTCTCCCTCCGTTCTTCTTTCTTTCTCTCTCTCTCCCTCCATCCCTCTTTCATTCTCTCTCCCTCCCTCCATTCCTATTTCCTTCTCTCTCCCTCTTTCTTTCTCTCTCTCCATTCCTCTTTCTTTCTCTCTCTCTCCCTCTTTCTTTCTCTCTCCCTCCATCCCTCTTTTTCTCTCTCTCCCTCCATCCCTCTTTCTTTCTCTCTCCCTCCATCCCTCTTTCTTTCTCTCTCTCTCCCTC